>NW_015663710.1:0-962 GCF_001515625.1 Sinocyclocheilus rhinocerous
GATGATCTGCCAGAAACATGAGAAACATCTGGAAATGTACTGTATGACTGACCAACAATACATTTGTGTGCTGTGTACAAAATATGAACATAAAAATCATGACACTGAATCAGCTGCAACACAGAGGACAGAGAAACAGGTATTTAAAACTAGCAATCAAGTTAATACTCAGTGTAGTGATACAATATTCTGTTTATTTTCTGTGTAGATCAGATGTAGAAACAATTATTTGAAGCTCTACGTCTGTGTCAGTGTCACTTTTATGATACTTACACTTGTAGTGTGAAACATGTCTGAATCTTTATATTAATTTATGTACAATGGTGCTAAACGATCAATCATCCCTTCTAGAGTTTGAACATACAGCCATTAGTTATCAGTTCCACGTTTACTGGATTCATCTGTTCACATGATGGTTTAGTGCCAGTATTTTTCTGCGAGATTTACTATCATCTGTTTGTCCTGTAGAAGCAGCTGAAGGAGACGCAGAAGACGTTCCAGCAGAGAATCCAGCAGAGAGAGAAAGATCTTCAGCAGCTGAGAGAGGCTGTGGAGTCTCATAAGGTGAGTCTGGAGAAGAAGAGAAGTTTGTCTCAGTCTCAGTTCAGACTCACTGAAGCCTGAATCACTGTGTGTCCTAACAGCGCTCTGCACAGACAGCAGTGGAGGACAGTGAGAGGATCTTTACTGAGCTCATCCGCCCTATTGAGAGAAGCTGCTCTGAGCTGAAACGGCTGATCAGAGATCAGGAAAAGACTGCAGTGAGTCGAGCTGAAGAACAACTGGAGCGACTGGAGCAGGAGATCAATGATCTGAGGAGGAGAGACGCTGAGCTGGAGCAGCTGGAGCACACACAGGATCACATCCAGTTCCTGCAGGTAACAGAGATCTAGAAGAACAGGATCATAGTGGACTTGAGCGAGATCCTGCTGTGACAGGAGACTCACAGAGAAACATTTCAT
>NW_015663710.1:1041-1759 GCF_001515625.1 Sinocyclocheilus rhinocerous
ATCAAACAGATTCATAATTCCTGATTCTGATGTGTTTTATCTCCATCAGATTCCCATCAGCTCACTCTGGATCTGAACACGGTGAATAAACACCTCCATCTGTCTGAGAGCATCAGAGTGGTTACTAACACTGACACAGTTCAATCGTATCCTGATCATCCAGACAGATTTAGTTATTGGCCTCAGGTGTTGTGTAGAGAGAGTGTGTGTGGACGCTGTTACTGGGAGCTGGAGGGGAGTGGGTCTAATGGTGTGCGTATATCAGTGTCATATAAGAGCATCAACAGGAAGGGATCTGGTACAGTGTTTGTGTTTGGATTTAATGATCAGTCCTGGAGTTTCATCTGCTCTCCCTCCAGATACTCATTCATACACAATAAGACCGAGACGGTTCTACCAGTAAAGCCCATCAGCAATAGAATAGGAGTGTTTGTGGATCACAGTGCTGGAACTCTGTCCTTCTACAGCGTCTCTGACAAAATGAGCCTCATCCACACAGTCCAGACCACATTCACTCAGCCGCTCTATCCTGGGTTTAGGGTTCATTATCAATCATCAGTGAAACTGTGTTGATGAATCAGAGACTGACGAGAGATTCTACCCATAATGCTTTGAGCTGCATGATAAATCAGTAACAGTGAGATGTTATAGAGTCTCTTCATGACATTAATACTGCAGCTGAACTTCTGTCACTGAAATAACAGTCAATAAATGTGTG
>NW_015663710.1:1844-2629 GCF_001515625.1 Sinocyclocheilus rhinocerous
GTTTCTCAAACGGAAGGCTGCATCCTCCGGAGGTCGCATTTGCAGGCTGCATACGTCATCAAGCCTGGTTTATTTCAGTTAACTAAGCATTACATTCGCGAGTCGTAAGCATATTAAAACAATTTACGCTTAACTAAGAATAATGGTCAAATTTATAACTGTTAATATTCTAAAATAAGATCTTCTTTATGACGTATGCAACCTACAAATGCGACCTCTGGAGGATGCATTTGAGAAACGACCCTAGTAACCCTTCAGACCTTGATTAGCTTGTTCAGGTGTATGATTAGGGTTAAAGCAAAACTCTACAGGACTACGGCTCTCCAGGACCGACGTTCGCCACCCCTGTTATAGTGTCTCTTCTTTTCTCTTCATGACATAAATACTGCAGCTGAACTTCCTATCTGTGAAATAACATGTCAGAATAAATGTGTGTAATAAATCCTCATATAGACAGTAAGATCAGTGTGTGTGAGTCCTGCTGAGTGACAATGTGTTTCTGTGCTTTACTCAAACTCTGTGTTGATTAAAATCATTAAGGAGTACAAATGCGACAAAGTGAGACTGGACACGACCCTGACTGAGTCTCGGGATGCTATATTCAAGCGGCTGCTCCCAGACTGGTAACTGGGAGGAATTGGACCCCAGCTGAGGCCATACAGCAAACAAAATCCACTTTCAGGCATGGAGACATTGTAGGGCAGGTGCAGCAGGGAAGACCCAAAGCAAATCTGCCCAGAAAAAAAAGCTGGTAGAAGCCAAGGTCTGGCAGCAAGAGGAGGCAG
>NW_015663711.1:0-505 GCF_001515625.1 Sinocyclocheilus rhinocerous
ATACATAATAATAGACAAATTTTTACTGAAAGCGGAAAAGCAGAGCTGTTTGCAGAAACATTTGTTAAATTTCACAGTAACTCAAATCTATCAGAGGACTTAAGGAAAAATAGGGACCAGATATTAAGTAAATATCCTCATTTATTGGAGGATAAAGGACCATCTGGAAGTACGTTGGATTCAGAATTTACTTTGTATGAATTCAAACTTGCGCTTGCAGGTGTTAAACAAACTTCTCCAGGTAGAGATGACATCTGTTATGAGATGGTAAAACATTTATCGGAAACGTCGTTAGTTTTAATCTTGAGCCTTTTTAATAAGGTTTGGGAGTCAGGAGAGTTACCAGCTGACTGGAAACATGGGGTTATAGTGCCAATTGCAAAACCAGGCAAGGACCATACGCAGCCAACTAACTACAGACCCATAGCTTTAACATCTAATTTGTGCAAACTGATGAAGTGTATGGTTATGAGTAGACTTGTATATGTCATTGAGAAGGAAAATC
>NW_015663712.1:0-12035 GCF_001515625.1 Sinocyclocheilus rhinocerous
CACACACACACCTCCATTCACACACAATAGCAGTCTCTTCGCCAGTGTTCAGCAGATTTCAGCTCGATTTTGATCATCCTGTGGTTTAATAATGAGCTCGTTTCTACAGTGTCACGCTCACTTTTTTCCCAGCATGCAGTTTGGGTTTCATGGTACTATCATCCTGTAACCATAACCTGCAGCCTGATTAATTAATGAGGACGATCAATGATTAAAGGCCTTTATCCGAAACTCACCTGCTGCATGAGAAACTGAAACAGAAGCCAAATGTGAATGACTCATTAGTGAAACTGTGTTTGTCTTAATAATCCGTCTCTAAAACTACTTTCCTCTTCATCTGACATCAGTCCCTCATACAGTAATAATATGCTGCTTATTTTTAACAGGCGTGGCTTTGAATGTGCGAGACTTCCAGCGTCGTATATTTAGCAAAACAGTCCATTATGCTGCTTGCTATCGCAAACTAGTATTTGTTATCATATTATTTTAATTTATAATCGTAAATACACTAGTTTGTAGTGCAAATTTGCTGTTTATTCTGCACTTATTTATTCTTCTAGCACTTATTTAAACCTTCTGAATAAACAGTTTCACATTAAAATACGTCACACGTTAGGAAAGTAAAATGAGTTTTAGTGCAAATTCACATTGACTTTAAATATCGGATGTTAAACTACAATTAGTTTCACAAGCAAACATTTGACTGTTTCAAAATGATTTTTGTCTGGTTTTCTAGCATAAATATCTACATTATTGGATCAAGATGAATTTTACTTTACAAAGTGACTTAATATATTCTTATCTAAATTTAGTTAGTTTTTGCTTAAAACAAGCAAAAATATCTGCCAATGTGGCAAGAACAATAATCTAGTTTAGCCTTTGAATTAAGATTATTTTTCTTACGCCATCGAACTAAATTTTTATATATTTTTTTAGAAAACAAGACTTAGTATCTCAAGTCATTTTATTGTCAAGTAAATGCATCTTGATTAAAGAATTTTTTAGATATTTATACAGGAAAACAAGACACAAATACTAAGCAAGAAAGTTGTTTTTGCAGTGATAGGCTATTAAAAGTGAATCAATAATCACTACATGTAAAGCTAAACATAAAACATAAATCATTCATAGCGTTCTAGAGACTTTTATGCATGATGGTTTTGATTTAAAGCATCAAATTCACAGGAATATCCCAGATTAAATGTGAATTAAACAGCATAGCAATTTTCACTCTGAAATATCACAACGAATTAGAAACTGCAAGTAACGCATTGAATTAAACGTTTTGATCTGATTTCTTGTCAAATTAACTCTGTTTCTTTTATTTACAACTTTGACTTACTTACAGTGGACGTGTATTCCTGCAGTCTCCCATCAAAGAGCCAAACGCGTTTCGTTCAGTTGTACATTGTTTATTCTCATGTACTCATTTTACAAACATTAAAACATTTCGATTTGTACAAAATATAAACTATGCAAGAGAAAAACAATATTACAAAGTGTCCACCTCATGCCAATGAACGACTAACAGTTTGATTGATAACTAAAGTGGGCAAATATAGATGAAAATCCAGCTGAAACTGGAATGAACCACCAAGTGACCAAACTCAAAGCCAATGAAAGAGCCCGTTTAGTTTAGAACGGCTCGGAACGGTTTGCGCAATCCGGCCGTTCAGCTAAAATCGTTCAATGTCAGATGAGCGTTTGGAACATCTTACAGGCTCAGCAATGCAATGCAAAAAAAAAAAAACCGGGAATGGGATGTTTGGATGTGGGAACGCAAGCCGTTTGAAATGTCATCATCCATCCAACTTCAGGGCTAAAGCGTTCTCCCGAGCGTTCCGGTGAAACGACCAGACCTGGTAGACGCTTGTGCGGGAGTGATGGTGAAGCTACAGGTGGAGATGATGAACGCTCAACACCAGCGATGCAGGAGGCCGGTTGCCATGGCGACGGGAACGAGCACGTGGAGCACGCCGGCCTGCGTCAGGACGCCGGTTCCCGCCGGAGCGGTGGTGGCGTTCACCGGTGCGGCGTTCGCGTTGGTCGCCAGGGTGTCGTTCGCGTTCACCGTCTGGTTTCCCGCCAGCGCGGTGGAGTTGATCGGGGAGATCGTGCTCTGGGATAAAACCTGAGGAGGGGAAAAGCGCGATTATCACACGAGTCTATGCAAATGAAAGGAGGAGGAAAGTTGCGCGATTGTTATGCAGAACGCGGCACTTCCTCCAAACAGCATTTGCATCCTCATATCTCTCAGCTGGATGCTTGGTTTTTTAATCGCCCTCATTTGCATGTTACTTTTAATGCATCAACGCAATTGAGCCTCTTAAAATACGTGCACGGGCGCGTTTGCATGAAAACAGCTTAAAATATAGGAATATAGAGCAATATTAATGAGATTCGGAATATAATAATCCCGACTAACAGAGAACGCTCTCAGAACCAGTGTTATTTTAATATCACTGACATACCATTATGGTTTTTATTTTTGTTTTGAATTCGTTTTTATATTTTTCATTAGTTAGTTTTAGTACTTTATTTATAAATTCTATAGGCGTATATTTGTATTAATTTTTATTTCAGTTTTAGTTAGGCTACTTCAAGTTTTGTGTTTTTTTTTTTTCAAATGTAAATTTACGTCTTTTTAAATAGGCCTATTTTATTTCATTTTATGTAACGTTTACTGTATTTTAAAGTAACAGTTTAAAAAATGAAAAGGTTTAAAAAAAAGAAGAAAAAAAAAGGATTTAGTTTTAATTAACTATAATAACCGTGTCAACAACTTTGGCTGTTATAGTTTTTTATTATTTTGAATTCGTTATTATTTATTTTTTTTATTTTAATTTTAGTTAGTTTTAGTATTTTTTTCCCCGTTTTTATTTGTTTTTTTTATATTGTGTAGTTTTTAATTTTTATTTCAGTTTTAAATGCTTCAAGTTTCTTTTTTAAACAAAATAAGAAGAACACTGAAATAAAAAAAAAATTAGCCAACGTTTTTTAAATACTTTTTCATTTTAGGCAACGTTTATTGCATTGAAAGTAACAGATTTTTTAAATGGATTTAGTTTTAATTAACTATAATAACCCCGTCCAGAACGTTCTGCCAAGGTTCTCTCAAAGTTATGAACAAACGTTCATGCAGCAATGTTAACAGAATGTTCAGTTCAAAGCTATTTATACACAAAAACGTCATTTATAGCCTACATCATCATTAATGGAACGTTTTTCTGAAACGTTCAACGTTTGTCTAAGGTTTAGTAAATGTTACTACTTGTTTCAGAACGTTCAGAGAACATTCAAAAGTAACGTTCCCATAATGTTTGCCAAATGATACAATGGAATGTTCACTTAACGTTTGTATGGAAAAAAACGCTTTTAAAACATTTTAAAAATTGAACGTTCAAAAGTAACATTTTCATAATTAATTTAGCAAAAACGTCTTAGAAATAATTAGAAACAGATTAAAGATTTATAAACACAAACTAAATGTTTCTGAAACATCTGAGGAACATTTTCAGTCAGCATATGACGCCTAGGTGATAATACTGCGGGGTTTTGGACCTCATTTGTAAGTCACTTTGAATAAAATCGTCTGCTAAATGAATAAATGTAAACCTAGGCTTGGTAAAACTAAAGGAACTATATGTATATGGACATGTACCGGGGTAATACTAAATCTAAATGTAAACTAAATGTTTCTAAAACGTTTGAGGAGCATTTCATCCGATTTTTGATGTCTAGACGGGTTTTTGGACATGTACCATGGTATTTACTTCAAAGAATACTGTGCTATTACCATGGTACATGAACAGTGTTGGGGGAAATGCATTACAAGTAACTTGAGTTACTTTGTTTTCCCATTTTTTGACTAACAGCTCTCCTGTTCCCATGTTGAGAAAAGTAAACACTTGCACAAAAACAGATTTAGTATTCCTCAAAATGAATAAAAACTGAAATGCAAACTTAGAACGTAATTCTATGAAAATGTTCATGCATTTCTGCATCCAGGTGCATATAAATGCATATATCTGAGGGCTGAGCATGATCTCTCACGGTCCGAGACGAAAGCGAGAGCGCAGAGGTTCTCAGTCGAGCGCTGGATCGGGTTTCTGAGACACAGAGCGCTCTCACAGAAACAGACACTGATACACTTTAAATCATTCATTCTCCAAAACCACAAGCACGTTAACCAAACGCTTCTTTCTCCGAATCTGAGACGCGGCGAGGAGTTTGTGCCGTTTTAGCGTTTTACTTTTTATTAAAATTATGCTTTGGTAATATTGTAGTTTGTGTGAAATGATGCCAAAATAGGCTAAAGCTCGTTGAGATTTAAAATGCGTTTATTATAGCCGATTGATCATAATTTTACATAAAAATAATAATAATAGCCTATAGACTTCTGTTCTGTTACATAAAATGATAATCCAAATTCACTTTAATTTCATTTTAAAGCAGGCGTATTTGTTTATATTCAATCTCCTGTATCCTAGTTTGGACTCGCGTTAAAACACTCGCATAAAAATAAGTTCAAGTGTCTAAAACATCAATTCAAGAGGAAATATGCGCGTAATAATCAACATATGAACTCATACCTGAGTGATTAAGCAGAAAGCGCAGAAAATGACTCCGGCGGGGGTCAGCTGAGCCATCCTGGTGATGAAGAAGATGATGATGATGATGATGATGATGAAGAGTGAGGCTGCTGGAGGCACGCAGGTGGGCTGAACTAAAAGGAGACGCCGGCTGCTGCTGGAGCTTTTATACCGGGACTGATGAGCTTTTACGTCACATACGCTTTTACATAAGCCAAAAATATAACTTTTTTTTATATATTAAAACATACAAGCAAGCCCAGCCCAGATGAGAAAAAGTAACGCAAAAGTACATTTACATAAATTTACATTTATTCATTTGGCAGACGCTTTTATCCAAAGCGACTTAGGAATACAACAAGCGATTTACCATAAGATGACAATAAACATGAGAAGTGCCTGTTATACAAGGTTTCAGTCATCGTTCAAAGTAGTAAAAGCTAGGAAGGGATAAGGATAGTAAGAGCAGAACAGAAGAAGTGAAGGAATAGAATTTTCTCAGTCTTTGCCAGGTTGAGCTGTAGGTGATGTTCTTTCATCCGTGCCGAGATGTCCGCCAGGCAGCCTGAGATCCGAGCAGCTACCGTTGGATCATCTGCTTGAAATTAGAGATAGAGCTGTGTGTCATCATAGCAATGGTAGGAGAACCCATGTACCTGAATGATGGGTCCCAGTGATGTAGTGTATATGGAGAAGAGGAGCGGTCCTAGAACTGAGCCCTGAGGAACCCCAGTGACCAGGGGCCAGTTGGTTAAAAGTAATCTGATTGGATTTTGGCCATCGCATTGGATCAAATCTTGAAAATGTTGTTCAAAAAGAAAAAAAGGATTCTGAATTCAGATTAGATCACAAAATCCGATCTTGGTTTTGATCTGGATTAAATCCTCAGTTTGTGGTGTTCAAAGCGTTTTAGTAAGATCGGGATACTTTTGATTAAAAAAAACTGGATTATTCTGATCCCAGCAGAAGGGTGGATTTCAGGAACAAAAATGTAATAAAACTGGTCGAAAAAATACATTTGTAACATGAAATATATATCCCAAAACAGCTGTCAACATCTAACAAAAATATTATACTTAACTGAAAGTTCTTTAATCACTGATTGTAAACTTCATTGGCACAATCATCAGAGATGGACCAGTCAGAAGTAGTTATTTGTGTCAATGCAATGCAGAACTAGTATGCAAAACATTCTGGGTTTTTTTCCTTCTCATTTTTTTCCCCCCATCACGATTTAGGGGCTCTGTAGAGCACTAGTAATCCAGATTTGAATGAGGGTGATCCAATCCAATTTTGCTTTGAAAGACCAGCACTTAAGTAAGATGGGTTATCTGATCCTGGATAGCAAAACATGAGATTTCCAAATCCAGATCACTCTGACCCAGATTAAACTTTTTGAACAACTGGCCCCAGTTGATGTGATTTGGATGCCTCTCCTCCCCAAGACGCACCCTGAAGGACCCACCTGTGAGGTAAGACTCAAACCAGTGCTTGCTGTGAGTTCCTGGGTGAGTAACGTAACGCATTACTTTCCATAAAAAGTAACTAAGTAATGCAATTAGTTACTTTCTTAGGGAGTAACTCATTATTGTAATGCATTACTTTTAAAAGTAACTTTCCCCAAACACTGCCTACATGAACATGGTAATCAAATTTCAAAGTACATACAGTCACAAATGAATCTTTATCTCCCTCTAGTGGCCAGAAGAAGCACTGCATCTTCTGACGGCGCTCCAAAAGTTGATCTTTATTATGTTTAACAGGAACACGCATGCAAACTCCTTGACAAAATACAAACGCAGTGCACTTGTGTTTTTGATGCAGGAAATGTTTGTTGTGTTTCAGAGCATCAGTGGGTGCCTCAGCAAGCAAACCGTTTTTACATTTTTAATGGTAATTTTGCTGCACAACGTTTTAAAAGCGTTTTATTCACCTCATTATTAAATGCTGAAGTAAGCCGTTTTCTGTGAATGTGCGAGACTTCCGGTTCATTAACCGCTGTAGGGAAATTAGGAGATCTCTAAAAATAGAGACCGGAAGCTAGACACATTAAATTTCCAAATGGCTCCGCCCACTCTTACGGGGAAAAATAAGGTGGATAACACAACTAAAAAAATAATAATAATGCAGCCAACATGAATGCATGTTGTTAATGAAGTTCCATGGTGTTACTTTGAAAATAAATACAATGATACATAATAAAGTACCATGATTTTACCATCTGAAACCGTAGTACCAGCATAGTACTTTTTTGGAAATACGTACCACTAAAGCTGTTTTTTTTTTTTTCAGTTTTAAATAAATAAACGAAGTAAATAAATGCATAGTGCCAGCACCATACTTTAAAAAAATACTTCATAGGCTACTGAAGGCGTTTTGATTTTATAACAAATAAATAAACAAATAATCAAAAACTAATAAATATTATTTGCGGGCCAATTGCGTGATGCAACTCGTCACGTGATCCAATTTTAATAGCATTTTTAAAAGTGCTGTTTATTTATAATTAACAATATTTTTACTTAAGTAAAAGCAGTTCGTTTAAACGCGGCGCATTGTCGGTCACGTGACACCATTTTTTTACCACCGTTAAACTCTTTCCCAGTGTTGCCAACTTTGCAATTTTGTTGCTAAATTTAACAACGTTTCAAACTACTCTAGCAACTTTACACCTAGCAACAAATTTAGCTATTTAAAAAAAAAAATGTTGGCAACTTTTGATAAGTGACAGAAACGATAAAAAGGCACACATTTTCCATCTAAATTGGACAAAAAGAGGAATCCAAAGATGCCTAGCAGTACACACATCACGCAAAATAAGTTAGCTGCTATTTGCAATTGTTCACTTTAATAATATTAATAATAATTGAATATTTGTTAATTTATGATACACCTTGTTAGTAGCTTGTACCTGCAACTGTTGACAAGTTAATACACTGTAAGAAAAATATCTAGAAAAATGGAAAAGCTAGTCATTTTCCAGGACATTATCCGTTATCTGTTGTAACCCGAAAACACAAAATGCGATGCGTAATTTAAAATGCAGGCGAAAAACCTGTGGAAAAATCAATACGGAAAATTCCTTCCTATTAACATGTCATAGTAGATTGTGCCCTATTTTTACAGACTTTTCTTAGAATGTAGCATACTAACTACTAATATACTGCTTAAAACTATAATCGTTCAGAATGTGTAGTTTTAGTTTACTAGCTAATAAAAAAAGCTGTAAGTGTTCAATAATTCAATATTGTATTTAAAAATACAGTTATTTATATTTTTATATTATATTAGGCATTTATATTATTTTACGAACAAATCTAAGTGAATTAAAATATATTTTTTGCTGAGATTTGATGTAGCGACAATTTTGCGCCGCGATTACGCAGTGACGTCACAATGCCATTTAGCAACTTTTAGCAACAATTCGACCTTCCTTTAGCGACTTCCCCTGAAAATTAGTTGGCTCTTTCCAACGGTTTTTATGACACGATACTAGGGATGTATAGCGATGAACCGCGAGCCGGTTAAAAATCGATTCAAATATGTGACTATTCAACTCGGTTGAGATGCCAAACAAATTGCGATATAATAGGAGTAGGAGTTTATATGAATGCATCTGTGAGGGGAACTGACTGTCTATTGAAAAGTTTACCTGTATTTTCTTTTCGTCTTGCCTCTGAAAGATGCATATTAAAGTAGTGTTCATAAGCGCAGCTCTGCTTTGTTTACAGCGGTAACCAAGGAAACACTGCATCATTGCTGTTCATGCGCGCCACCTGCTGTCAGAGAGTGAATCTGCGTCTCATTCAGCTCGTCTGCTGTTTCCTTCAGATATGTTTTATGTAGTATAGTTTCACAAAACTAAAGTCAGACCATTCTGTGTTTGCGTCAAATTTCGAAATGATAGTCTAATTTAGATTACAAACTGTTCATGCTGCATGTACGCTGCATCTTTTTTTTGGATCGTGATTAAAATGCAGTGGTTGCCTCTAATTTTAAATGGAAAGAGCACAGACAACGCCTTATTTTGTTTATATGAAGATATTTCTTTTGTGTAACTTGCTTGTTTGATTTGGGGTTTGTTTTAAAATTTCAATTTAGTTTTGTTATATTTCAGTTTCACAAAGAAAAGTGCAGCAATAGCCTAATAAAAGGACACCTTTTCATTTTTACTGTATAATGTCTTCAATCTCATTTTGTTAAAAAAAAAAAATTGTGAGAAAATCGAGTCGTGAATCGAACCGTGAGTTGAGTGAATCGTTACATCGCGATAGTTTGAGGGAAACTGTGACCGATGGAGGGTGAAGCCTGTGGGAGGAGCAGGAGATGGTGTTGGGTTCCAGCTCCTCCCCTGATCTCCGCTGCGCTCCTCTCGCTCTCATTGTGCTCCCGCGCCGCGTCAGATTCGCCGCGCCGCGACTCGTGGCCGAGATGGAAGCGGAGCGACCGGCGGAGAACAAGCGCAGCAGAAAACCCGCTCACCCCGTGAAGAGAGACGCGCGAGAGGAGATGAAGGTGAGAGTGTTTCTGTCAGAGCTCGCTGCACTAACCTGCTTGTGTTAAAAACCAGCTCTGACTCTGCCGACTTGCTGCTGTTTTGCTGCTGCGAAACTTCTTCTGTCAAGCTGGATGACTAAAGAAGTTAAGCTGGTTGAGAAGCTGGAAGGTACACTAGCTTCCGTTAGTGAGCGATATAACATCTAGTGTCGAGATATGATGTGAACACTGGATAAATGCTTTGTTATGCGTCCCATTCCGTTTTTAAAAAGATGAAATATTTATTATAAAAATCTACAAACTGAATGTCTATTGCAAAAAATCAAATATTAAAATAAAAAATATATATTATAAAAATATTGTTTAAATAAAATATTAAATATAAAACATCAAAACAAATATTAGAAAGGTATGAAAAATATATATTATAAAAATATTGTTTAAATAAAATATTAAATATAAAACACCAAAACAAATATTAGAAAGGTATGAAAAATATATATATATAATAAAATATCTAATTTTATATCATATAAAATAAAATGTTTAATATAAAATTCCTCATTTGGATAAAAGCGTCTGCTAAATGACTAAATGTAAATGTAAAATATGACAAATAAAATATATTTCTTGTTAAAGATATTTTTGTCATTTGCTGGTGTTTTTCTGCAAGCATTTGATGGCCTCTAGATGAGCAGCTCATGATATGAACACTGGATCAATGCTTTATTTATCCTAATCCATACGTTTTTAAAAATAAAATATTTAATTATTTGAAATGTCATAAAATATATTTTTAATAAAATATGACACATAAAATATTTGATATTAAAATTCTTGTAAATATTTATGTAAAACATTAAAAAATATATATATTTCATGAGAAAAGCTGTGTACACTGTATTTTGTAAGATAAAATATCTAATATAAAAATTAAGTATTTAATAAAAAATATAAACCATAATATAGAAATATTTAAAAAGTAAAAATATGTAATATAAACATGTTAAAAATAATAATAATGTCATATAAAAACATGAAAAAGAAAATGTATTTAATATTAAAATATTTGAAAAATAAACCAGTTAATATGAAACAAAGCAATTTCATAAAAATATGAAAAATAAAATATATTTAATATAAAATACTTTGAATAATAATAATGTAAACTATTAAAAATAACTAATTTAATAAAAATAACATAACATTTTAAAAATGCGAAAAATAAAATATATTTAATATTACAATAATTTACAAACATATTTAATGTACAACATTTAAAATATATTATATAAAAATATAAAAATAATATTTTTAATATTAATATATTTTAAAAAGATAAAATAAAATATGCAATAAAACATTTCAAAATACTAAAAATATTTAAATTCATTATGACTGAATCACTCGGTTGCATTACTAACAAAAGTAATTTTGCAGGGCATATCATGTAGCATTAAATCCTTCTGATCACAGCTCCATATTTTCCACAGTAGTTAGCAGCTCGCATCAGATAAATGCTGTTTATCCTCTGTTTATCACAGTGCTGTCTATGATGTACTGACTGACTGGAGTCGTCTTGCAGCGTTTCTGTCCAGCTGCAGGAGTATCGGCTCCAGATGTGCTGACACCGTCACCTTATTAAAGCTCTGGCGTTTACTCAAGAGCTGATACGTGACACGCCGTGTTTATTCGCTGGGCTTTCTGCAAGTCGGCCCGAGCGAGATCCACTGGGGGTGTAGAGTTACAACTTAACTAACTTTAATCCAAACACATGAAACCGAAGCCCGGCGTGATGCAAGCGGCCCCGGGGCCGAGGATGGGGTCCCGGCGGGGTTGCTGGCTTTGGATCAGGAAATTCACTGCTTATTTTGACGGCTGTAATCTCGAAGGAAACACGCATGCGATGATGATGACGGATGAGCGTTTGTCTCTTTCTAACATCAGTTTTTCCTAGAAGTGCCTCTCCTGCTTCTTATTTTACACGGGATATCACGTGGAGACACAACGGTGCCAAAATATGTATCATACAAAACTAATTTACATGTAACATTACATGCACATATCTACTTACATATATAAAATTACAAAGATATAATATAGATATAAAGATATAATATTTAATATAAACAATATAAAAATGTGACTATTTAATAATAAATATAATAAAATGTAATATAATATAATAAAAAGTAATTAATAATAATAGACTTATTTAAAATAAGTAAAATAGTTATTAGCTAAATTACACTATAAAGTAAATAAAATAGTTATAAATAAAATATACTAAATAAAATATTTTATATATAAACATGAAAAATAAAATGTATTTAAAAATATTTCATAAAATATGACAAATAAAAAATATTTAATATACAATATTTAATAAAATGTAATTTAAAAATTAACATTTAATAAAAAATTTACTATAAAAATTAGAAAAATTAATCATTTAATATAAAATATTAAGAAATACAAGTTATTTTTTTAAATTAATATTAATATTTATTTTTAAAATTGTATCAAATTTAAAAATTTTAGTGTTTTTTGTTTTTGTCGTTTTTTGTAAATTAATTTTTATTTATTAAAATAGCTATTTCTTTTATTAATTTTATTTTAGTTGTAGTTATTTTAGTGAATACATACATTTATGAACTTGAGAAAAATGAGAAATGTTGCCTTGGCAACTGGCTGAAATCTTTTTTTTTTTAATTCATATTTTATTTTAGTTAAAATGTATTTTATTTTAAGTAGGGCTGCACAATTAATCGAATTTCTAATCGCGATTACAATTACGGATGCCACAATTACGTAATCGTTCAAAGCGGCAATTAATCGTTTAAAGTCCACTTATGTTATTCTGCACTCTTAAGATGCGTTTTTTTCTTTCTACATGTTATCTTAAGGGTTTTTCCATTGTTTTAATTTTAGTTTTAGTATAACACT
>NW_015663712.1:12169-14454 GCF_001515625.1 Sinocyclocheilus rhinocerous
AATAAATATAATAAAATGTTATATAATATAATAAAAAGTAATTAATAATAATAGACTTATTTAAAATAAGTAAAATAGTTATTAGCTAAATTACACTATAAAGTAAATAAAATAGTTATAAATAAAATATACTAAATAAAATATTTTATATATAAACATGAAAAATAAAATGTATTTAAAAATATTTCATAAAATATGACAAATAAAAAATATTTAATATACAATATTTAATAAAATGTAATTTAAAAATTAACATTTAATAAAAAATTTACTATAAAAATTAGAAAAATTAATCATTTAATATAAAATATTAAGAAATACAAGTTATTTTTTTAAATTAATATTAATATTTATTTTTAAAATTGTATCAAATTTAAAAATTTTAGTGTTTTTTGTTTTTGTCGTTTTTTGTAAATTATGTGTGTATATATATATAAATGTATGTATGTGTGTGTGTATAAAGCTAAGGAATCTATGATCAGGATGTTAAAATAAACAAAAATCTCACCTTTCTGAGCAAACATTGATAAATATGTTCCAGTCATGTTCGTCTCTTTGTGGTTCCCTCAAACATTTCTGAGGTGGTCTGTGCCTATTTGCAGCGCGTTTCTGTTTGTGTGTTGTGTTGTCGAATTGATGAAGATGTTTTCTTCATTTGCAGGTGTTGAGCTCTCTCGGCCACCGTACAAAACACAGGCAAATACAGTCTGGAAATGTGTGATTAGTGTAATATTGATTGTGACGCATCTCTCGTTCAGACGAGCGGATCGTGTGCGTCTGGTGTCAGAAGGAGGGCATGAAGCGGGATTCTCTGCTCATGGGCTCCGAGCTCAAGAGCTTCTGCAGCGAGAAGTGTTTCGCCGCGTGTCGACGCGACTTCTTCAAACGCAACACTGGATTTTTTAACTTCAATACAATACCATAAAAAATATCAATATTTGGTATCAAGGGGGAAAATTGGCACAATATATTACCTGCTTAAAATTTGAACATGATCTGAGATAATTTGCTTTTGACCATAGAAAAAAAATTGTAAACTCAAACTCTGCTGTCTGAGATTCCTCAGACCCAATCGCCTTATATAATAATAATAATAATAATAATAATAATAATAATAATAATGATAATAGTAATATAATATTATATTATGTGACAAGTCCATGTAAAACAATATACTATTAAAAGTAGACATTAATAGACAGTAATATATTACTATTATTTATAATATGTATTAAGTGTGCATAATTGTGTATATTTATAACATATATTTTTGTACAAATATATTTCATACAAAAAATATTGTGTGTAATTAAAAAATATTATGCTAATTATTATGCTAATATTTTAGTTTGAAGTGTACATATTTATGTATTGTGTTAATCTTACATAATTATATATATTAAAATATTTTGTGCAAATGATTAAAAATAATTATTTTATAAAAAAATACAATAATTATACATATATTAATTAATTGTGCAAAATTATTCATCTTTATAAAAAAAAAGTAATTAACTTAAAAATATATTTCATACTAAAAATATTATGCTAATTATGCTAATATTTTGGTTTGAAATTTACATATTTATGTATTGTGTTAATCTTACATAATTATACATATAAAAATATTTTGTGCAAATGATTAAAAATAATTATTTTATAAAAAAAATACAATAATTATACATATATTAATTAATTGTGCAAAATTATTCATCTTTATAAAAAAAAAGTTATTAATTAAAAAATATATAATTTATGTAGAAATATGCATTTAGCAGACGCATTTATCCAAAGTGACTTACAAAAGAGGAACAAAAGCAAATATTCAATTTGAATTCAGAATCGATATGTATTGAATAAATCTCTAGTGTGTTGTTTCTCTCTCTGCAGGTGTGTGATTGGTGTAAACACGCGCGTCACACTAAAGAATACCTGGACTTCGGTGCGGGCGAGGAGCGAGAGTTCTGCAGCAGCAAGTGCCTAAACCAGTACAAGATGGACGTGTTTTACCGGGAAGCTCGTGCCGCCCTCGCCGGCTCCGCCCACAAAGATGAGGAGGACCGCCCCAAAACAGCTGTGGCGGAAAACCAGAAACTCCTCACCCCGGAGGCCTGGGACAGACCAGCGAAAACCCTCTCGCCCCGAAGCCCGCCGCAGCCGAGGATTCAGACCAGCGTATCGCCCTCTTCTCCGGCTCGTGTTACTCCGGAACAGCAACGCCCACCTCAGATGCCCCTCCCCTTTGTGCGCCCACCCCTGCGAAGCCCCGCCTCTCACCCGCCCCA
>NW_015663712.1:16224-17825 GCF_001515625.1 Sinocyclocheilus rhinocerous
TTTATAAAATAAAATAATTCTACATATTTATAATTTATATTATTATAAATAATTATACATGTTTATATTATATATTAATTAATTAATTATGTATTTGTAAAAAAAAGTGTAATTTAAAAAGTATTTTTATAAAAAATAAAAAATTATATATATTTGTTAATTATGTATTTGTAAAAAAAGTGTAATTTAAAAACAGTATTTTTACAAAAAATAAAAAATGCATATGTATGAATTAACTGCACATAATTATTCTTATTTCAAAAATAAAAATATTTTGTGTAATAGAAAATATAATTTGTAAATAAATGAAATAATTATACATATTTATAATATGCATTAAATATAAATATAAAATATATATTAATTGTACATCCCCATATGTATACAAATATTTTGTGCAATTAATAAAAACATACTTTTATAACATGAAATGATTATATCTATATATAGAAAGCATTTTAAATAATAATAATAATAATAATTATGTATGTTTTATGGGTTAACTAGTAATTTATGTATAAATATATGTATATGTATGTGTAACGGATTGGGCATGACAGTGAAGATCCAAGTGCAAGCTTTCATTAAAACAGTTTGTAATCAAACAGGCAGGGTCCAACACCAGCAAGCAGCAGTATCCAAGGCAAGGCAAAAGAGTAATCCAGAAACAGGCAATGGTCAAGGTTGGCAGCAAACTATCATAAAACATGTAAACAGTCCAAGGTCAAAAACAAGGCAAGGCAATGGCAATAGCAACAAGAAGAAACGCTCAGTAATGTCCGCTAGCAGTGAAACAAGACTTCGTGATGTAGTGTGTTTGTGTGCATCTTTTAAAGTCCTCCTGAATGGAGTCCGCTGTGAGTGCAATCAGTTCCTAGGCATGGGGTGTTATGGGAAATGGAGTCTGTGTAACAATGGTAAAGGTTAAATAGAGGAGCTCGTGGGCACTCCAGCTGGACATCGTGACAGTATGTATGAGTTTATGTACAAATAATTGTTTTAAAGTACCATGGTGCATGTTTTTTGATTATTTGTTTTATTACCAATATATGTAGTATTTATTATATGGAATACTATGTAAATATCATGGTACATGTATGTGGTAATCATTCAGCACCATGGTATTACCGCGCTCTACTAGTGTTTCACATGCTCACTAAACGCAGCACAGTACATGCATTACCATTACCTTGCTAACGCAAACAAACACACACTGTTACATGAGATGCCACGATTTATTCTACGCTGTTTATCAGTCGTATTTCTCTGGCTGGAGTGTGAGTGAGTGTGTGTTTCTGGGTTTTCCCTCAGAACGGCGCCGGACGGAAACTCAATCTGTGTCGTAGCTCTAAAGTTGCATTAGCAGTGAAAAGAGCAGAATTAATCTTCTGCAGAAACCAGAGACGCTTGCGAGATACACACACAGTCCTGCCTGTGAGAGAGAGTGTGTGTGTGTGTGTGTGTGTGTGTGTGTGTGTGTGAGAGAGTGTGAGAGTGAGTGTGTGTGTGTGTGTGTGTGAGAGAGTGTGAGAGTGAGTGTGTGTGTGTGTGTGTGTGAGAGAGTGTGAGAGTGAGTGTGTGTGTGTGTGTGTGTGAGAGAG
>NW_015663712.1:19609-23562 GCF_001515625.1 Sinocyclocheilus rhinocerous
CTGCATACAAACAATTATGTATATTTATAAATAATATTTTGTGTAATTAATTAAAAATAAAAAAGTAACAAAACGAAATAATTATAAGTATAATTAAAAGTATAATTAATATAAGTAAAATTATCTGTGTTTATGTATAAATAAATAATATTTACATTTATACATGATTATTTATATTTCTAAATAATATTTTTGTGTAATTAATTAAAAAAATATAAAAATATAAAACATCTGAAAAATACTTAAAAAAAATAAAAAAAAATAAAAACTTATTATTATCCAGATTTCTATTGTGTTAATTATGGATAATTAAAAATATTTATAATATATTACACGTTAGCAAAAAGTATTTTTAAATAAGTATAATTATCTGTTTAATTATGTCTGATTCATTTACATTTATGCATTTGACATGCTTTTATTGAAAGCGAGGTGTACACTTTATCAGTGCATGCTTTCCCTGGGATTGGAACCCATGGTCAAGATCTGTGTATAGGGGACACTATGCAATGCAATTCAACATGCATTTCTCACATTTTCTGTGTTTCAGGTGTGTATAGATTGATGAAGCGAACGAGTCGAGTGTTTCGGCGGGTGATGCAGAGTGTGAACGTACAGAGGATGGCTCAGTGAAGCCCATCTGTGTGTGTGTGTGTGTGAGAGAGTGTATGTGTGTGTGTGTGTGTGTGTGTGAGAGAGAGAGAGAGTGTGTTCAGCTGTGGTTTAGGATTACCTGACACACACTGGCGCTTTGGCTACAGGGCATTTTTAGACTTCGCCGCAGGAGTGCCAAGACCACACACACACACACACACACACACACACATACACATACGTCAGTATTTTGAGTTCTGTGGCTCCTCAGAAGTTTAGAAACTGTATTTTCAGGAATATGAGTGTTGAACGATCAGAATCTGCTCAGAACTTCTTGCTTTTTAACTCTTTGTGGTTCAGTGGAGAAACTCTTCAGTTATTGGCCAAATGGTGGATGATGTTTGAAGATTCGATTCAGAACACATATCAGCAAAAATACACGACCAGAGGTTTAACATCGAGTTAATTTTAGAGCAGATAGTGATGGAAACCTGCTCATGATGCACATTTATACCTGTTTTATAAGCATCCTCAAATACTAGCTAGCTTTGCTTCCAGATGTATTTTTCCCATAGGGGTTTGTAAAAAGTCTGTTAAAGCATTATAAGTCATGAACCAAACCAACCAGCTACGAGGAGAATCACAGCATTGCACACTTTTAATTTTAAGCAAAAAAAGCATTTATAAATCGGACAAGAAGACAAGGCTGTGGAAAACGGCTTGAATGAGGGAAAGAACTACAGTCCCGTGAGGCATTGCGAAGAATAATCGAATTAAAAACGATCGTGAAATATAAAACTATTCATTTAAAGTTGTTGATTATGCTTATAGAAACGGTATATTTTAGGTTTACTGAAAAATATGCACATATATGCATGAAATATGCATATTTTGAGGGCGACTTCCATCATTCGCGGAGTTTCACTGAGTGGGCGGAGCTAATGCGGTTTTTTTTGTGGCGGCTCTCTGATTGGTGGAATTTTCTGCATAAAAATCATCACATAATGGGTGATGTAGTCTTTGCGTATTCACATTTGAGTTATTTCATAGCTAAAGTCGGCATGAAATAGAATTTCACCATGTTTTCTAAATGCATGTTATAGCAAATCATCCGTGCATATGTTTCATTCTTAAAAAGTTTTGACTTTGTAATGTTTAACACAAATGTCAAACCTTTATGCAGGACTTTTTAAAGTGCCACGCCCACATCTCAACATCCAATCAACAAATGATGCATAGAACCAAGTCCCACCCTTTTTTTTTTTACTCAAATCTGTCGCTACTTACATTTCATCACGACTTTAAACATCGAGTCGGTGTCCAAACCTTCCATTGATAGTTTACCATGGTACTGAAATATTACTATATTCCTGACATGGTAGCCTACTTCAAACATACTATGCTATTAGTGTCAAAAACTTATTACCATGGTAAAATGTCTAAAATATAGGGATGGTGCATTTTAAAACGCACATTAAATTATAATAGAATTGTATTACCATGGTAATATCTTAAAAATCGTTTTTAATACCTTCAGTAAGTATGCGCTAGTTTGATATGTGACGTCACTTACCAACGGAGAAAAACGCGGTCGGTTTGTTTCTGTCAGGATTTTGTGCTTATTAGTTACTTTTAGTTATATTTTATCATAATTCAAACTGGAGTCCAGATGTCTCCTCTGTAAAAAAATAATAAAAAACTCTACCAAAGTATAAGTGTGTCATGTTGCCATAAACAACATAAAAACGCAGATTTATGAAATGAGTAACAGGTGTGTGTCAGTGTGTGTCACATGACCAAAGCCGTCCAATGGTTTTCACGGACACTTTCATTACTGTCCAGCAGAGGGCGCTGTTGATATTACAGATTTACTCAACTACTCACACAAAATCTTTACTTGTCACACTGTCTACACTAAAACTACTCAGCCTTTGACTCAGTTTTCAATTTCATAAAACACTTTTTGCGAAACACAACACACAATTCTCTATGCAACACACACAAATCTAACAGGAATTAATCTTGTGGCAAAGGTGTTTGCAAATGTTTGCTTTTGCTTCATTTTGCAAGAGATGTGAGGCATTTTGTATTTGAAAATGTGTGTAAGCAGCTGAAAAAAACTGTAAAACAGATGCTGTGTTGATATAAGTGATCAATATTTATTAATATGATTAACAGATGTCAGACCCTCTAAATGCACAATATTTCACACCAGTGCCAATTTCACAGAAGGCTGCAATCGAAAAATAATTTCCTGTCAAGTTGTTGTTTTTGCATGGTTTAATTATTGTAACGAATGTGTTTAATGCATCATTCTGATTTTTATTCTTGATGTCCATCAGATGTTTTCCGCTCATGGGATTGTATACTAGCTGTACATTAATTTAAATTTGATCAATGCTTATCAATATGTGGTGCAACCACTCTGTTTTATGTCATTTTATGAACAGAGAAGTATGCCAATGACTAGACTTGTTGATAATAAAAACCTCAAACATCGCAATTCTCACGTGTTTTTTTTTTATTTTATTTTTTTTAAAGACGCTACATTTGTAACATTAACAACAAAACTTACTAATGTTGTGAGTTTGTGGCTAGTTGTCACTTTTACTGCCAGTTTTTTTTCCCAGCCTCTCATTGGTCCTCTCGTCTGTCAATCAAAGAGTGGGCGTGTCGGAGCGGGAGCACAACAGGAGCAAACACATCAGATACCTTCGCTTACGGTACGTCAGCGTTTTATAATTAATATAACACGATTTGCGCTCATCTGAGTCTGTTTTAGCCTCGTCCGTGTGAAATACGTATGCAACGTGTAATATGTATGATATGTAATATTTTGGGTTTATTTGTCGGTCTTGTAATTTATTTATTTTTGTGGCTTTTTTGTGTTCTAATGTTATGCATTTAAAGGCAGCTCTGGCAGAACGAGAGAACTGTTTGATATTAATAATATTAGAGCATTCTTATAATAAGAGTATAGGTTTAAACAGGCCTGTTGGGCTAATATTATAATGCAGGTAATATATGATAATATAATGCTAGAGATGGAGGCATAGAGGAAAAGAGAGATGCTGATAGTTATAGAGCCACAAACGTGTGGAAACACCACCCTCATCTTCATCATCCTCCTCTTCCTCCTCCTCTGTGTGTCTGTGTTTGTTTTGAAGGCTGTTCCACAGATTATTGTCTTTATATGTGAGGCTAGAAAACTAAATAATCAGTGTGTTATCGTCCAAAACCAGCTCTGTTGTGCTTAAATTCAACACTGATTAGACAGATAGCACAGAGAAACAGCTGAAGAATAGAGTAGAATAGAATAGAGGAACATGTTGTGTACAGCTATGAAAAACAGTTGCTTA
>NW_015663712.1:24260-29260 GCF_001515625.1 Sinocyclocheilus rhinocerous
ACGTCAGTATTTTGAGTTCTGTGGCTCCTCAGAAGTTTAGAAACTGTATTTTCAGGAATATGAGTGTTGAACGATCAGAATCTGCTCAGAACTTCTTGCTTTTTAACTCTTTGTGGTTCAGTGGAGAAACTCTTCAGTTATTGGCCAAATGGTGGATGATGTTTGAAGATTCGATTCAGAACACATATCAGCAAAAATACACGACCAGAGTTTTAACATCGAGTTAATTTTAGAGCAGATAGTGATGGAAACCTGCTCATGATGCACATTTATACCTGTTTTATAAGCATCCTCAAATACTAGCTAGCTTTGCTTCCAGATGTATTTTTCCCATAGGGGTTTGTAAAAAGTCTGTTAAAGCATTATAAGTCATGAACCAAACCAACCAGCTACGAGGAGAATCACAGCATTGCACACTTTTAATTTTAAGCAAAAAAAGCATTTATAAATCGGACAAGAAGACAAGGCTGTGGAAAACGGCTTGAATGAGGGAAAGAACTACAGTCCCGTGAGGCATTGCGAAGAATAATCGAATTAAAAACGATCGTGAAATATAAAACTATTCATTTAAAGTTGTTGATTATGCTTATAGAAACGGTATATTTTAGGTTTACTGAAAAATATGCACATATATGCATGAAATATGCATATTTTGAGGGCGACTTCCATCATTCGCGGAGTTTCACTGAGTGGGCGGAGCTAATGCGGTTTTTTTTGTGGCGGCTCTCTGATTGGTGGAATTTTCTGCATAAAAATCATCACATAATGGGTGATGTAGTCTTTGCGTATTCACATTTGAGTTATTTCATAGCTAAAGTCGGCATGAAATAGAATTTCACCATGTTTTCTAAATGCATGTTATAGCAAATCATCCGTGCATATGTTTCATTCTTAAAAAGTTTTGACTTTGTAATGTTTAACACAAATGTCAAACCTTTATGCAGGACTTTTTAAAGTGCCACGCCCACATCTCAACATCCAATCAACAAATGATGCATAGAACCAAGTCCCACCCTTTTTTTTTTTACTCAAATCTGTCGCTACTTACATTTCATCACGACTTTAAACATCGAGTCGGTGTCCAAACCTTCCATTGATAGTTTACCATGGTACTGAAATATTACTATATTCCTGACATGGTAGCCTACTTCAAACATACTATGCTATTAGTGTCAAAAACTTATTACCATGGTAAAATGTCTAAAATATAGGGATGGTGCATTTTAAAACGCACATTAAATTATAATAGAATTGTATTACCATGGTAATATCTTAAAAATCGTTTTTAATACCTTCAGTAAGTATGCGCTAGTTTGATATGTGACGTCACTTACCAACGGAGAAAAACGCGGTCGGTTTGTTTCTGTCAGGATTTTGTGCTTATTAGTTACTTTTAGTTATATTTTATCATAATTCAAACTGGAGTCCAGATGTCTCCTCTGTAAAAAAATAATAAAAAACTCTACCAAAGTATAAGTGTGTCATGTTGCCATAAACAACATAAAAACGCAGATTTATGAAATGAGTAACAGGTGTGTGTCAGTGTGTGTCACATGACCAAAGCCGTCCAATGGTTTTCACGGACACTTTCATTACTGTCCTGCAGAGGGCGCTGTTGATATTACAGATTTACTCAACTACTCACACAAAATCTTTACTTGTCACACTGTCTACACTAAAACTACTCAGCCTTTGACTCAGTTTTCAATTTCATAAAACACTTTTTGCGAAACACAACACACAATTCTCTATGCAACACACACAAATCTAACAGGAATTAATCTTGTGGCAAAGGTGTTTGCAAATGTTTGCTTTTGCTTCATTTTGCAAGAGATGTGAGGCATTTTGTATTTGAAAATGTGTGTAAGCAGCTGAAAAAAACTGTAAAACAGATGCTGTGTTGATATAAGTGATCAATATTTATTAATATGATTAACAGATGTCAGACCCTCTAAATGCACAATATTTCACACCAGTGCCAATTTCACAGAAGGCTGCAATCGAAAAATAATTTCCTGTCAAGTTGTTGTTTTTGCATGGTTTAATTATTGTAACGAATGTGTTTAATGCATCATTCTGATTTTTATTCTTGATGTCCATCAGATGTTTTCCGCTCATGGGATTGTATACTAGCTGTACATTAATTTAAATTTGATCAATGCTTATCAATATGTGGTGCAACCACTCTGTTTTATGTCATTTTATGAACAGAGAAGTATGCCAATGACTAGACTTGTTGATAATAAAAACCTCAAACATCGCAATTCTCACGTGTTTTTTTTTTATTTTATTTTTTTTAAAGACGCTACATTTGTAACATTAACAACAAAACTTACTAATGTTGTGAGTTTGTGGCTAGTTGTCACTTTTACTGCCAGTTTTTTTTCCCAGCCTCTCATTGGTCCTCTCGTCTGTCAATCAAAGAGTGGGCGTGTCGGAGCGGGAGCACAACAGGAGCAAACACATCAGATACCTTCGCTTACGGTACGTCAGCGTTTTATAATTAATATAACACAATTTGCGCTCATCTGAGTCTGTTTTAGCCTCGTCCGTGTGAAATACGTATGCAACGTGTAATATGTATGATATGTAATATTTTGGGTTTATTTGTCGGTTTTGTAATTTATTTATTTTTGTGGCTTTTTTGTGTTCTAATGTTATGCATTTAAAGGCAGCTCTGGCAGAACGAGAGAACTGTTTGATATTAATAATATTAGAGCATTCTTATAATAAGAGTATAGGTTTAAACAGGCCTGTTGGGCTAATATTATAATGCAGGTAATATATGATAATATAATGCTAGAGATGGAGGCATAGAGGAAAAGAGAGATGCTGATAGTTATAGAGCCACAAACGTGTGGAAACACCACCCTCATCTTCATCATCCTCCTCTTCCTCCTCCTCTGTGTGTCTGTGTTTGTTTTGAAGGCTGTTCCACAGATTATTGTCTTTATATGTGAGGCTAGAAAACTAAATAATCAGTGTGTTATCGTCCAAAACCAGCTCTGTTGTGCTTAAATTCAACACTGATTAGACAGATAGCACAGAGAAACAGCTGAAGAATAGAGTAGAATAGAATAGAGGAACATGTTGTGTACAGCTATGAAAAACAGTTGCTTAAAATACAGGACTAAACCGGCTAACAAAAATATATTTTTTGTACTCTAAAGCAATATTAAACGCGTTCTGGGTTTTTAACTACCCAGCCAAATTTTAATTATTAAAAACCGCCAAGTAAATAAAGGAAGGTATGAGCAAACACATCAGATACCTTCGCTTACGGTACGTCAGCGTTTTATAATTAATATAACACAATTTGCGCTCATCTGAGTCTGTTTTAGCCTCGTCCGTGTGAAATACGTATGCAACGTGTAATATGTATGATATGTAATATTTTGGGTTTATTTGTCGGTCTTGTAATTTATTTATTTTTGTGGCTTTTTTGTGTTCTAATGTTATGCATTTAAAGGCAGCTCTGGCAGAACGAGAGAACTGTTTGATATTAATAATATTAGAGCATTCTTATAATAAGAGTATAGGTTTAAACAGGCCTGTTGGGCTAATATTATAATGCAGGTAATATATGATAATATAATGCTAGAGATGGAGGCATAGAGGAAAAGAGAGATGCTGATAGTTATAGAGCCACAAACGTGTGGAAACACCACCCTCATCTTCATCATCCTCCTCTTCCTCCTCCTCTGTGTGTCTGTGTTTGTTTTGAAGGCTGTTCCACAGATTATTGTCTTTATATGTGAGGCTAGAAAACTAAATAATCAGTGTGTTATCGTCCAAAACCAGCTCTGTTGTGCTTAAATTCAACACTGATTAGACAGATAGCACAGAGAAACAGCTGAAGAATAGAGTAGAATAGAATAGAGGAACATGTTGTGTACAGCTATGAAAAACAGTTGCTTAAAATACAGGACTAAACCGGCTAACAAAAATATATTTTTTGTACTCTAAAGCAATATTAAACGCGTTCTGGGTTTTTAACTACCCAGCCAAATTTTAATTATTAAAAACCGCCAAGTAAATAAAGGAAGGTATCAAAATCTTGAAAGAATAATCAGACGCTGGGGGCGTGTCCGCCGGCGCCGAAACCACGCCCACTCGCGGGAAGGCTGACGTCTCTCTCAACTAACAAATACAAATACATTTAAATATGGAGACCGAGCTGTTTTGTAAATTAGATTATTGTCTTTATATGTGAGGCTAGAAAACTAAATAATCAGTGTGTTATCGTCCGAAACTTGCTCTGTTGTGCTTGAATTCAACACTGATTAGACGGATAGCACAGAGAAACAGCTGAAGAATAGAGTAGAATAGAATAGAGGAACATGTTGTGTACAGCTATGAAAAACAGTTGCTTACAATACAGGACTAAACCGGCTAACAAAAATATATTTTTTGTACTCTAAAGCAATGTTAAACGCGTTCTGGGATCAGACGCGGGGGGCGTGTCCGCCGCGCCGCCGAAACCACGCCCACTCGCGGGAAAGCTGCCGTCTCTCTCAACTATCAAATACAAATACATTTAAATATGGAGACCGAGCTGTTTTGTAAATTATCGCTACCAGGTAATATGCATTTATGTGATGAAGGCATAGCTAGCTTGAAAACTGTAAGCTGTAATAACTAACGGTAATGACAGTAACTCGCACACCTCTGATGCTAATGCACTCTAGTTATTATAGTGTTAGGGGCGGGGCCATGCTAATTGTACTAATTAATACTAACAATACTAATTTCACAAACATTATGGGAACGTCACTTTTGAACATTCTTTGAAGCAAGTAGTAACATTTTCTTTAAAAAAACGTTGGACGAACATTCAGCTGAAACATTTCGTGCTAACGCTTTGAGAACGTTGTTAAAGATTAGATAACTTCTAGATAGATTAACCTTGCTGGAAAAACGTTTGTTCAGAACATTGAGAGAACCTTGCTGGAACGTTCTGAGGGGCTGTTCACACAGAATGCGTTTTTCCGTTCCAATGT
>NW_015663712.1:34260-39774 GCF_001515625.1 Sinocyclocheilus rhinocerous
TGCAGGCTCACTGTCCAGTGTACTTGGTGAATGTCTCCAGTGTGTCTGCTGCTGATGTCATCGCTGCCGCTGGGATGCAGGGTGAGTTTCTGAGGAGATTTAAGTGTGTATGTGTGCATTATATACACACATTAATATTTCACTCAAAAGCTGTTGCAAAGTATGCAGTACCCTTGTGAAAAAGAAGCACACTTTAGCTAATGTTTGAGTGTGCTTTATTTATTTTTCATATCGCAGCCTTTTATTTCATTATTATTATATCGGAGTGTCTATTGACACTAACTCCGCCCACCAACATGTGATTGGGATAGTCAGCACTATAAAATAATTAATGACCTAACAACAGTTCCAGTGGCATAGATGGTTAGGCATGTGCTTTTTGACGTGATCAACCCGGGTTCGAATCCACATTTCCACAAACTTTTTTTTTCTCCCTTTTCAAATCAAATTTCAAATCATTTCAATATCACATGAGAATGGCAATTATGTTCAATAAAAATGAAGGAAATAATCGAAAAGTTCAAAATAAAGTATCCGGTAGGGTTAGGGAGGGCTTTATCGTCCCAATAAGGTGGCATCCATCACATTTCCCCAAACTTTTTTTTTCTCCCTTTTTCAAATCAAATTTCAAATCATTTCAATATCACATGAGAATGGCAATTATGTTCAATAAAAATGAAGGAAATAATCGAAAAGTTCAAAATAAAGTATCCGGTAGGGTTAGGGAGGGCTTTATCGTCCCAATAAGGTGGCATCCATTTAATAATTTGAATTAAAATTATAATTTACATTCAATACATTATTATTATTGCGTTCCATTTTATAATGTACTACAATACCGAGGTGCAGATAATTTGCAATAAGTACTATAAATAGCAGAAAAACCTGCTATTTTACCATAGTGTACCATAGTGTAAATAGAATCCATTGCTATTTGCACTTAGTGTAAATAGCATCTGTCACTAAGAAAATATGCTATTTTGCCCAGTGCAAATAGCCGCTGCCTTATTATATTGTCTGTAAATATAATCTTTTAAAAATTTAATTTTAAGATTTGAAGTGCAATTCCAGTACACTTAAGCAGACTTCTTTTTCCCAAAAGTACTGTATGTAGGGTTGTATAGAAAACTCTGATTCATAATCTCCAAAGAGAAACTGAATTTTAGCAGTAACGTGGTCCATGAGTATAAATGCTGGTAGAGGATGTAAAAAGCTGTGATGGTGTTTAATCGTGTGCTTCAGGCAAGGTGGTTCACGCCGAGACCACACTGGCTCATTCGGCGCTGAGCGGCATGCATTACTATCATCAGGACTGGGCTCATGCCGCCGCCCACGTCATAGCTCCGCCCCTCCGGCTCGACCCCAGCACCCCCGACTGCCTGATGGGCCTGCTGGGCAAGTACGCACCCGCCAATCATCTCACAGCTCCGCCCACCTCCAGAACCTCGCCCATTAACTGCGTCCCAAATGACACACTATACACTTATACACTATGTACTCAACCATGTAGTGTATGAATTTCATAAGGTTATTTTCAGTGTTGGGGAAAGTTACTTTTAAAAGTAATGCATTACAATATTGCGTTACTCCCTAAAAAAGTAACTAATTACGTTAGTTACTTTTTATGGAAAGTAGTGTGTTAGTTACTTTTGAGTTACTTTTTAAATCTGGGCAGCGTTTTGCTTGCTTGTTTTTAATATAAAAAAGTTATTTTACAAATGTAAAAGCCCTTTCACAACAAAAGTGAAATGAATCCGCCTCAGGCTGAAGTTAATGTAAATTCTCGTCTGTACAGTAGAGGGCGCAGCTCAAACTAATCTCATGAAGAATATGACGCAGGAGAAGAAAGTTCAACACTATTCTGCAATAACACAAATTAAACACAAATGTGTCAATTTGGCTTATTAATATTTTGAGGAACACTGAATGTGTTTGTGTGCAGTGAGATGAGTAAACACATGTTCATATTTAGTCTAGAACTACAGTAAGATCATGTTCACACACAACGCTCTGCACTTACTCCTGATTTCTGTCACCATGGCAACACCAGAGCTGTCACTCAACACATGGAAACAAAGTAACTGCTGTTACTTATTTGAAAAAGTAACTCAGATATTTCCTTCTAAATTAAAAAGCAATGCGTTACTTTACTAGTTACTTACAAAAGTAATCTGATTACGTAGCTTGCGTTACTTGTAATGCATTACCCCCAACACTGGTTATTTTGTCATTAATAATCAGAGTCTGATAGCCCCTCCCCCTCCGCTTAAGTTGAGTGCATAAAGTGTTCAACATTCCACACTTCATTTTCTCGGTTATTTAAGTGCATAGTTATGCATAGCATAAATTTTCAGTGTGAACATACCACTCGCACTATTTATACTATAAAACATCATAGAATAGTGCATAAGTACGCGATTTGGGACGCACCTATTAATTCATCCGTGATATCAGAACCTGTTTCTGACATTAGTGTGTGTGTGTGTGTGTGTGATGATGCGTTTCCTGTGCACGCAGTGACATCATCAACGTGGTGGCGTCGGATCACCGCGCGTTCAACACCAAGCAGAAGGCCATGGGGAAGGAAGACTTCACCAAGATCCCTCACGGAGCGGCCGGCGTGGAGGACCGCATGAGCGTCATCTGGGAGAGAGGAGTGGTGCGACAACAACCAATAATTCATTAATGACGTACCCATTAATTCAGCTAATTAATCTCAAATTAATCGCACATCCATTTGGGCTGAGAAAGATTGTTTAAAGTTATAACTGTGTTAGATGAGAAAAACATTCTTTAGACATTGGCAAAAGTAGCTTTAGAAAGAAATATTTTGATTCAACATTGCATAAATATTAACAATAAATGGATATTAATGTGTTCTTTTTAAAATTAATATTGAGAATGATTCATTTAGTTAAAAAGCAAGTGATTGTCTTTACGAATGAGTCATTGAATCATTGACTTGCTCAATTCATTCATAACCACAGATTCATTCAGTAACATGGATATTTATCTTTTTGAGTTCTTTTTTAAATGAATATTGAGATATGAAATAATTTTTTTAAAACGTGAAATGAAACTCTAGATATCTAGATCTTTTGTTGATTTTGATTGCTTCCATTATCCTCATTTGAAAGTCGCTTTGGATAAAAGTGTCTGCTAAATGACTAAATGTAAATATGAAACTAAAACTGGTGACGGCAAGTCACTGGCTTAATGAGTGAGTCACTGAACCATTCATTCAAACGGCTGATTCATTCAGAAATTAAGCTATTTTACTGTCTTTATAAATGAGTCATTGAATCATTGACTCACTCGATTCATTTAAAAATTTAGATTCATTCAGAAACAAAGCAGGGGACTCTTTATGAATGAGTCATTGAATCATTGACTCACTCGATTCATTCAAACCTGCAGATTCATTCAGTAATGTTTTCTGTCCTTCAGGTCGCTGGTAAGATGGATGAGAATCGCTTTGTGGCCGTGACAAGCTCGAATGCGGCTAAGATCTATAATCTGTACCCGCGGAAGGGCCGCATTGTCCCGGGAGCGGACGCTGATGTGGTGGTGTGGGACCCGGACGCCAGCCGGTACTGGACGCTTTACTGGATTTACTTTGGGAGATAAAGCTTTTCTTCCTCTGGACTGAGAAAAATCTGGTGTAGGATTTACTTTGAAACAATTTTTACTCGAAAATTGCTAGCAAATTTTGCAAATAATTATGAATTATAAAATTTTGAAGTAGAAAGACTGAAATGGTATTTTCTCCAATAATCCAATAATTTTGTTTTATTGATAACTTAAAAAAAAATATATATATATATATATATTACAGTATAGTGCATACTGAGATATTTATACATTGAAACATTATTATTTATAATATATTTTTTTAATCTATTAATTTTAGCAGTTCTATGAGAAAATGAGAAAAATAGAGATCTGCCACAGAAACACTATAAAATGAATTAAAAAAAATGTACAAATATTTTTTTTTATTTTATCATATTAATATGTTAAAAATATAGCATTCAATAGTTTGAGTTCAGTAAGTTTTTTTTATGTTTTAAAAAGAAGTCTCTTCTGCTCACCAAGGCTGCATTTATTTGAGCATAAAATATTGTTACAGTGTAAAACAGCTGTTTTCTATGTGAATATCTGTTAAACTGTAATTTATTTCTGTGATGCGCAGCTGTATTTTCAGCATCATTACTCCAGTCTTCAGTGTCACACGATCTTCAGAAATCATTCTAATATGCTGATTTGCTGCTCGAGAAACATTTCTGATTATTATCAATGTTGAAAACAGTTCAGTATTTTTGTGGAAACCGTGATACATTTTATTTTTGAGAATTCACAGATGAATAGAAAGTTCAAAAGAACAGCATTTATTAGAAATAGAAATCTTTTGTAACATTATAAATGTCTTAAATGTCACTTTTCATCAATTTAATGCATCCTTAATGAAAAAAAGTATTAATTTCTTTAAAAAAAAATCATACTGACTGACCCCAAACTTTTGAATGGGATTATATATTTAATAAATAAAGACAAGTTGATAAAAATTTTTATTTTTTTATTTTCTGTTTTCAATTTAATTTTAGTTAAAGTTAAAATTTTGTGGGTTTTGTCGTTATTTTTGTTTATTAATTTTTTTATGTGTATATAGTTTTTATTACATTTTTTTAATGTATTTTTATTAAGTTTTTTATATTTGATTTTATTTCAAGCAAAGAGAAGGTTCAGTTGACTGTAATAACCGTGACTCTCACTCGTATCTGTCTGTCGCTGCAGGACGATCTCGGCGAGCACTCAGGTTCAGGGCGGAGACTTTAACCTGTACGAGGGCCAGCGCTGTCGCGGCGTCCCGCTGGTGACCATCAGCCGTGGTCGTCTGGTGTGTGAGAGCGGCGTGTTCACCTGCGCTCAGGGCTCCGGGAGGTTCTACCCCATGCGATCCTTCCCGGATTTCCTCTACAAGAAGATGGTCCAGAGAGAGAAGGTGCCGCTGTTTGTATATGAATCTCTTTCACAGTGTCATGAATCAGTGTTGGGGTAACGCATTACAAGTAACGCTATTTACGTAATCAGATTACTTTTTAAGTAACAAGTAACGTAAAGCATTAAAAATGTAACACATTACAACTAATTCAACTAATTCTATCAGATTACTTTTTTCAAGTAACTAGTAAAGTAACGCGTTACGTAATCATATTACTTTTATTACTTTTTAGTAACGTAAAGCATTAAAAATGTAACACATTACAACTAATTCTAATTACGTAATCAGATTACTTTTTTCAAGTAACTAGTAAAGTAACGCGTTACGTAATCATATTACTTTTTTAAGTAACAAGTAACGTAAAGCATTAAAAATGTAACACATTACAACTAATTCTAGTTACGTAATCAGATTACTTTTTTCAAGTAGCTAGTAAAGCAACGCTAGTTACGTAATCATTACTTTTTTAAGTAACAAGTAATGTAAAGCATTAAAAATGTAACACATTACAA
>NW_015663712.1:40409-48896 GCF_001515625.1 Sinocyclocheilus rhinocerous
AGCATTGCAGATTTACGAAAAACACCTAAAATTAGATAAATTTGATGACGAGTTAAAAAATAACAATAAAAACTTTACATCACGCACAGTTTTTTTGCAAAATAAGATTTTTTTAATAGTATGTAATAGGGGTGACCCCGAATAGTTGAAGATTCGATGCTTCGATAGGAGGAGCCTGATTCGATACCAATCTCACAGTCGAATATTCGCAGAGGTGTTATGATCATGCCATTTTGGCTATGTGGGGTGCTCAAATGTCTGATTTCACACAGAACTACCGGTTTTCTTCCAATAAGTTAATATACAGCCTATTAAGATAATGCTGTAAATAAGAATCTGAAAAGAAAGAAGCTTCAAATAAATATGTTAACGTGCGTGAATAAATCCAACCACCTCTATAGATTTTAAGTTTCACTTTCCATAATCCGTGACCGACAGAGGAGCATCTTGGTTGTCCTGGCCTATTTCTCTTTTCCTCATTTAGACACCTGTATTGTCCTGTTAGGTCTCTGTTCGCTCTCTCCCTCATAGTGTCTCTCTCTCTCTTTGTCTCTTGATTGTCTTAATTCATGTGTGTTAAAGACTCAGCGCAGACGCAGTGAAAGTACACTGCTGTCGGTGCATGTGCGTAACCTCTCATTCATATTCAGTTAGAAACATTTTTAATATGAATACTAAATATCACAGTCGGTGGTGTAATTTGTGGTGCTGGAAGTATCATCGTAATTTTTGAGGCAGGATTTCTTTTTAATTACATCAGCTGTACAAACGTCCTGTAAATACAGTGCGAATGTTATATCGCTACATAATCCTCTGCATATTTCATCAGACAGGAGAAACATCCTTACATTCATGACTTTGTCATACTGTCACCAGCACAATCATAATGATGGATTATCCTGTCGTTCACTCTCATTTTTCTCTCTCTCCCTCGCTGAGAAAACGGACAGAGGGGACTCGTTTTTCTGCCTTTGCTTCTTTCATTGGAATGGGCAGGGTTTGCATTATTCAGTGCCTGATATATGGTTCACAGAGTGATGTAATACTCCTATCAAGCTCTGGCGAATTGGTCGGGTACCCTGAGGCTCCTGCGCTTTGATTGGTCAAACACCTTCATTTCCCAGTGCTCTGACTGGCTGAACACCCATGGGCTTCGTGATCTGATTCGATGCCACACAGCCTTCTGCTTTTATATTCAGGGACTCAAACATTTGTAAAGTTTGGAGCAGGTATTCGTATGTACAGTCAACCATAATGGAGCAGAGCGATCAGCTCAACTGTGGTTGTCTGAGAGTTACTGCTCCACTCTTGTAAGTCATCTCCAGATAGAGGAGAAACAAGCAAGTGGCAAAGATGACAAGTTATCACACTGCAACACACACAGACGCACACACACCGTTCCTGTTAGCTCAGACCATGACACATTATTCAGCACTGATTGAAAACACAAAAACTGGAGTATTTTTCCTATGCAATTCTTAGTTCTGCACTTCGGTTTTTTTATTATTAGTATTATTTAATTTGTAATTTTTTAATTGCAAAAACATTTTGGAAAATTTGATACAGTTTTGTTAAATATAATAATGTTGATAAAGTGTCTTGTTTTAGTAGTTTGAGCTGTTTAATAGGATGTTCATGCTCCTGTCTTCCATATAATGAAAGTTAATGGTGACCAGGGCCATCAAGCTCCAAAAATAATAAAAAAAAGCAACATAAAAAGCAACATAAAAGTGTCATAAAAGTAGTCAATACTACTCAAGCACTATATTACAAGTCATACAATAACAATTTTGTGAAGAACTGATCAAAGTTATATTAAAAATGTTTTGTTAATTGAAATAAAGCTGAAATAAATTAAAATATAAATATTAAAAAAAACTTAAATACAAAAACTATTAGAATTAAAAATTTAAATTAGAAATGTTGCCTGGTCAACCAACTGAAATAAAAAAAAGTTGTAGTAAAAAAATTATTAAACTAAAACAGAAATTTAATAAAATATTTTAAAAACTAATAAAAATAAAAGTGCATGACAAATTACTCAAATTAAAATGAAATCTGAAAATATAAAAATAAAAGCTAAATAAAAATATTAATATTATAATAGCATATAAATACTAAAATAACACAGATTCACTGATATCTTTGTGGTCTACCAAAATGAAAGACATAAACTACTAAAGTATAGTACAAAATATATACCAAGATGAGGAACACTGAAGTTAAATAAAGTAACAATAAAACTGCTACTGTAAGTATGTGCAAGCACAAAGTATGCTTATAAATAATTAAAGCAGAAATCCAGTTAACAATTTTTCCTGCTACTATATGTAGACATTAGATCTATAAGAAAATATTCATGTTCTATCATATTACGTCATTCACATGAAAATTAGGCCTGAACTTGATTTGCCTCATCAGAATCATTCAGTGTCTTTGATTGTGAAGATGACACAATCTTTCTTAGGAAAGATGTTGAAAATGCACCTCATTGCAGCATTTTGCCTTCTGATAGTCTTTTGTGCTTCTTTACAGCCAAATAATAGAGCCTAATTTTTATGCACTAAAGTCTGACTTTTCAATTTCCCTAAGCATGCATCTTTAATGGGTTCCCATCTACTACAACCTGACAAAAAGAGAGAGAGAGAGTCAGAATGATGAGAATCAGGGTGAAGTCAGCTAGCCTCCTCCAACAATGAAGCACCTGGCAGAGGTACAGTATCTGCAAAGACTTATACTAACTGCATCATAAATTGCTGTATTAGATGCAGTAGATTTATCAAGCTTACATTGCGTTGTCCCAGTGAAATAAGTGTTATTTTCAACCCAACGTGCCTGTGGCGACATTTCTGAAAAATGACATTATGTTGCTTCTTGCATGTTTTGTGACACTTTCAAAGTAAAATGTCTAGTGAGTGGTGCTAAAAATGTGTTCAGTTTCACCTGAAGCAGATGAACGGATGAAACAGATGAATATGACAATTAGGGGTGACCCCGAATAGTCGATGATTCATGCTTCGATAGGAGGAGCCTGATTCGATACCAATCTCACAGTCGAATATTCGCAGAGGTGTTATGATCATGCCATTTTGGCTATGTGGGGTGCTCAAATGTCTGATTTCACACAGAACTACCGGTTTTCTTCCAATAAGTTAATATACAGCCTATTAAGATAATGCTGTAAATAAGAATCTGAAAAGAAAGAAGCTTTAAATAAATATTTTAAAGTGTGTGAATAAATCCATCCACCTCTATAGATTTAAGTTTCACTTTCTATAATCCGTGACCGACAGAGGAGCATCTTGGCAGGGATTTAAATCTTTAACAAGACTCAAACTGACACAGACAGAGTGAAAGACTGGATTTGTTCGATCAGGTAAGGCTACAAGTGATTCCAAAACATTTCAGCCGGTTTATATATATCGTGTATATATTATTTATCTCGTATAAGATGCATTTGGTTGATACATTTGGCATTTGGTTGAAGATTTTTATTTATTATATATTACAATATTTAAATAAAAATTAAGAAATATTTTACAAATAAAAAGATATTAAAAAATATATATTTTCATATATTTAAATATAAAATAGTACTTTTCCTCAACTATATATATATATATATATATATTTATGTGTGTGTGTGTCAGCTTTAATGCACTTTTAATGCAATGTATGCATGTATTATATATAACATGTATTATTTAACAATCTGCAAAGGAGTGGAAAAATGTTAAAATACTCCATTTAAGATCAGAGACCTGTGCAAAATAAGCTTCTTTTTTTTAACAAAATCTGTGTTTTTCTGTGTCTGTTCGGATGCAGTAAAAACAGAAAACATCTGCTCATGTATGCATTTCCTTCTGTCTCCGGTCATTATTCTGAGCTTGAAACCAGGATTAGAAATAAAATAGTCATAGGTGTAATCAGGCTGAGATTCAGACAGGAAGCTGACAGCTGGTTTTCACAATAAATATATTTATATATAATATAATAATATAAATGTATATGCATGTAAATATTTTCAAACTATATACTGAATGTGTGTGTATTTATATATACATAATAAATAAATACAGTACACATACATATATCATGTAGACAAAAACTTTTATTTTGGATGCGATTAATCGCGATTAATCGTTTGACCGCACTAGATTCAGTCGTGTGCTGAGGATTGTGGGATTGCGTTTTTTACAGGAGCTCAAGTGGACGATCACATTCCTAAGAGATCCTCGGCCAGAATTCTGGCTCCACCTGGTGGACGTTCCAGTGGCATCTGGTAACCGTGGAAACCGCAGAACCGTCTCCACGGCGACCGCTTCACGTCCTCCTACGCGTGTGATTGAAACTATTACATATCGCTGTAAACGAAGAACTGGATCGAATCGCAGTCAGCGTCGCATACAAAGTGCCAATTCAGCTGAACTCAAACTGTGCCGCATTACGATAAAACCACCTAAAAACCATTATATACTCGTATTTCCTGCTTTCGTGAAACTAAACAAAAAAAAAAAGTTTCATTGACTTCCATAGTATTTTAAGCGAACAAAAATATGTCCCAGGAACGTTTTGCTAGCGTTTCTGTAACGTTATGAAAACACAACTGAATGTTCTCTGAACGTTTCGTTTTTTAAAATATTTTAAAAACATTTTCTTTCTTGGTTATGTAAATGTTAAAGAAAACGTTAGGGTAACATTTCATTATATAATATTTCAAACATTATGGGAATGTTACTGTTGAATGTTCTCTGAAGCAAGTAGTAACATTCAGAAAACATTAGACGAACGCCCAACTAAAACGTTTCAGGAAAACATTCCATTAACAATGTATAAATAAGGCTTTTTGCTAACGTTTTGAGAGCATTATTAAAGAGCAGATCAGTGAACAAGCGTTACTGGAGAGAACGTTCTCAGAATGTTTCCTGTTAGCTGGGATACTATGGAAGTCAATGGGTGCCGTCAGCTGTTTGGGTCCTGACATTCTTCAGCAGAAGAAAAACACTCATACAGGTTTTAAATGACACGAGGGAGAGTATATGATGAGATAGTTTTCATTTTTAATTCACTCGCGTTGGTCGTTGTTCTCCAGATCACTGTTTATAGTTCATGAGTAATGAAGAGGAAAACCGTTATGAGCTAAGTATTAAAAGTGACTGCATAATTCAAGTATAAATGTTGAATCTAGAATAACCGTCCGTGTAAAGCAAAACCAAGTGTGTTTTTCCCTCCTGCTTCAGGAAACACGGGAACTCTTGTGCTGAGAATCACGTCACAGATCCACCTGCCCTCTTTTAGATGAACATCAGCTGATAATGTGTTCATCTGAGATCAGGATGAGTTTGTTTCTTCGTCAGGTTTGTAGAAATGTAGCATTGCATCAGTGTCTCAGCAATGGATGCAGGATGAGCACATTATCAGCTAATGCTGATTTTTGTCTGAACTCTTGCTTTAACTCTCTCGTGCACATACTGATGTTCGTGTTTGTGTGTATAGTGATGAATAAAGTGTCTATATTTTACATCTAAATATTTACAGAGCTGTATGTTGTTAGTTTTGATGTAATGTAATATCTAAAGCGTCAGTGACTGATTAATGATCTCGACTCTGACACACACAGAAACTGTGAAATCAAACAGTAGAGTTTATTCAGCTGCTCATATTCAGCCAATCACAGATAGATATATATATATAACAGGCTCTTAAATGTGTTGATTAAGTCTGGTTTGTGTTATTCGTGTGTTCCGTCGTGAGCTAAGGCTGTTCTTATTGGTGCTGTTATTTTTAAATAAAGAATTGTAATTGCTGATCTCAGTTTATATGGTTTAGGTGTTTTTTTTTTACTTGTCTTTTCAGAAAAAGCACTTTGTGCAGTGGTTTGTAATTGTGTGTGATTTGTTCTTTACAGTCGGTGCTGAAAGTGAAGGCTTGTTTATTTTAAATCAAGTGGATAAGTGCAAAAATAAATAAATAAATAATCCCTAAAGAAACTGTCGTTTTATTGTATTTCATTTAGTTTTATAAACCGCAACGACATCATTTACCAGTCTATATTCTTCCTAAAAAGTGTTTTAAAATTAAGAAGTCAAGCCAAATTTGGTGAACATTTATGTTTTTAATATTAAAAAATAAGACATTTGCATTTTTTAATGTCCTTTTTTATTATTGTTCTGGCAGATATGATATTGTTCAGATTTGAGGTTTTAATTTCTAAATATTAAAATGAAAATAAATGTAGTCTTCAGTATGTCAGATGTATTCGTTAGGTATTATTAACCAGCGGTATTCAGACACTATTATATTTATAATACTATTTTTAAATATTCAGTTTAACTTTTAGTTAAAGTTTAAGTAAGTTTGTGTTTTGTGTCGTTTTTATTATTTTTTATTTCAGTTTTAGTTATTTTAGTAACGAGTTAAACTGAATGACAATTAAAAATGTTGCCTTGGCAACTATCTGAAAATAGTTTCAGTTTTAATATATTTTATTTCAGGAAAAGTTTATTTTATTTCAAGTAACGAACATGTTTTTTATGGTTTTAGTTTTATTTCAGTTAACTATAATAATGTAATAACCGTGCTATTGGCATATTACAAATATACATTATTGTGCATTATTATATTTGCTTCTGCTAGGCTACTGTATTCATCAGACAAAACGGAGTGTAGAATTGCAGTGCGTCAGTTGCGTCGCGTCGCGTGTGCGCGCACGCACGCTTCCTGTCCGGTGTGACGCATGCGTGCGCGTTCAGGACGCAGTGTGGCGGAGAGACGGCGCAGCGCGAGCAGCAGCGGACGGGTTCCCCTCAGCCGTGAGTAAGAGCCTGATTCCCGGAGTCTGCGTGTGTGTGAGCGCTGTGAGGCACTAAACGCTGCAGACCGTGTTATTACGCGGTGTTATTATGATTAGAGTGAGGAGAGACGCGTCAGTCCGCGGAGGCCCTCAGACGCGCCGCGCCGGTAATTCGCGTTTAGCGGCAGAAGGATGATTTTTAACGGTTCGGTGTGACGTCACCGGCGCTCAGCTCCTGCGCTTCACATTAGAGATTATTATATAATCACAGATTATTGATTATATATATATTGGTCATCATTCATCATACTGTGGTTATACTATACTGTATATGATAACACCACGTTTTTGCTACTGCACATTACCGTACTTAACTTTATATCTAGCCTACAATTATTTCCAGAAATTACACAAATTTATACATGTTATAATTTATATCTATCTATCTATCCGTCTCTCTATTTCTCTCTCTCTCTCTCTCTATATATATATATATAACCTGCAATTATTTCCAGAAATTATATATATATTAATTAACATATTAATTTTTATAATAATTTATGTAATTATTTGTTAAGGTATTATGTTATGATTTTAGTTATTAAATATTATGATTTCTGGTTAATATGACTCAAATGGCAAATGTTTATGGTAAACTGTAAAGAAAAAAATAAATGCAAACAATTAATATCCATAACGCACATGTTATCAAATGCAAACTAACTGTTGACAAGTGAAAGAGTGCAATTGTGAAAGTGAAGTAAAAATGTTTTCTTATATTTCATTCATTCGTAAATTGTGAATTCTGGCAATGACAGTCACGCTGGTTTTGAGCTGAATAAGCTGTTCAGAAAGTAAATAACCCCATACACACACACATACACACACTCTCTCTCTCACACACACACACACACAATGCAGAATATTCATAGCAAATGTCCCGAGACATTCCACACGCTTCGAGACGCTTCGATAAACGCTCAAAATGTGACGCATGATACTGTAAACTCAGTAAAACCACACCACACACATGACAAGCTCATTCACACACACACATACACACACACACACACACACACACACATACACACACAGTGTTTCTGTAATGTGTGTGTGTGTGTTTGAGTGTGTGTGTGTGTGTGTGAGTGAGTGTGTGTGTGTGTGTGTTTCAGCATTGCCAGGCTGTTAGTGGGTCACCTAGTTAAACAGAAAGAGACAGTGATGGTACGTTCTCGTCTGATTTAGCTGCTTTGTATCAAAACGAGTTAATAATGAAATAATGATTGTTTCCTGAAAGTTTCTTGATTTATTGGACAAACAGACAACAGCCCCCAAACTCACGCCATTGGCTGGGTCAGAATGTTCTAGTTTAACACATGTCAAGTCAAGTCACCTTTATTTATATAGCGCTTTTAACAATACAGATTGTGTCAAAGCAACTGAACAGCATTAATTAGGAAAATAGTGTGTCAATAATGCAAAATGACAATAGTAAACACTAATTTTCCAGTTAAAGACAGTTCATCATTGAATTCAGTGATGTCTTCATTCAGCTCAGTTCAGTTTAAATAGTATCTGTGCAATCAAGTGTCCCCATAAAACTGCATCTTTGATAACTTTGATGCAGGAATTATTAAATCCCACAAAAATCCCTTATTACTTTAAAATTCCCTTTTTTTTGTCAGGCAAACTCC
>NW_015663712.1:49167-52500 GCF_001515625.1 Sinocyclocheilus rhinocerous
ACACGCACACACACACTCACACACACACACACATGTCTGGTTTGATATCCTTGTGGGACTCTCCATAGGCGTAATGGTTTTTCTACTGTACAGACCGTATATTCTATTGCCCTACACCAACCCTACCCCTAAACCTACCCCTCACAGGAAACTTTGTGCTATTTCAGATTTTCAATACACTCCATTCTGTGTGATTTATATGCGTTTTGAAAAGTGGGGACATGGGGTAATGTCCTGAAAAGTCACCTTCTCCTTGTAATACCTATGTTATACCCTTGTCATTATACAAATTTATGTCCTCATTTGTCACAAAAACGCGCACACACACACACACACAAGGGGTTTATATTTATATATGTTTCCCTAATATTTTCTTGGTATATAAATGGTGTGTGTGTTGGTGTGAGTTGGTCCCCCTGAGATTTCATATTCCAATAATTCAATAACACATTTGCATGTTCATCGTTCTCTGATGGCGGTTAATGGTCACAAATAAGATACGTAATCTTTTCTTAATCTTTTTTTACTAATTTGACCTTTTTACGAGTTTTATAAATGCTTAGTAAGCGTTTTATTTTGTTTTACATGTACTTAATTATTTTTTAATTTTACATTATTTTATACATTGTTGCAATTGTTTTATTTTGTTTTTATTTAAAATTAATTAATTTATTTTAATGTTACATAGTTGTTTTTGGTAAGTGTTTCATTTTGATGGTTTTATTTTAAAATTATTTATTCTAATATAAAATTTTTATGATTTAATTATTTGCTTTTCATCAAACCCTGCTTTAAGACAAGAATATCATCTCAGTGTTTTTCCCAAAATAATGTATTTGTGCAGAGATTCTCGACAGACAGTGATGTTTGAGATTCTTCTGAATGTGTGCTGTCATCGATCATAAATATAATGACACATAAACAGGACAGCTGTGTGGAATTGTGGGTAAAGGTCAAAGCTTTTACTAATCTACACAGTTGTAAAATATTACATCGGCAATTTGCTTTTTGCGAATCTCTATAAAGAAGGGCAGGTAATGTTCAGTGTGTGTGAGAGAGAGGGTGTGTGTGAGTGTGTGAGTGTGTGTGAGAGAGAGGGTGTGTGTGAGTGTGTGTGTGTGTGTGTGTGTGTGTGAGTGTGTGTTTGAGTGTGTGTGTTCTTGCAGTTTAATCTGGTTACTGGAGTCTAAGAAGACACACACTGTTAACAGTGTTAAAGGTGATGAGAACATGATACACTGATATGATAAGAAACAATATAAACACTGACCAATACACTGTATAAACTCATTTTCAAAGTTGTAAATCAAAGGTTATTGTAGTACATTTTACAAGAAAATACTATTTCAGTCGTTCTACTTCAAAATTTCACGTTTAAATTAAGTGTTGTTTTAGTTTCATTGGCATACTATAATAGTTTTTGTTAATATTTTGGATTAGTTTTTATTTTTATATTTTCTGCTTTCATTTTAATTATAGTCAAAGTTTTAGTAATTTTAATTTTTTTAATTTAGTAAGTTTCTGTTGTTTTTAAATATGTCTATATAGTTTTTGTTAATATTTTATTCATATTTATTTCAGTTTAGTTTGCTGTTTTAGTACATCTCGTTAAAGTAAATTAAAATGAGAAATTTCATCTTGTTTAACTAGCTAAAATGAATATGTCATTTTATTTCAGTTAACATTTATTTTATTTCAAGCAACAAAAATGCCTTTGTTTATGGCTTTAACTATAATAACCCTTGTTTAATTCAATGTTTCACTAACGTTCCCATTTTTAAGTTCTAAAAACGTTCAAAACGTTTGGTTTTTTTAATGTTTAAAAAAATGTTTTTGGAACTTTAAGGAATGTTACATTGTATCATTTTGCAAACATGATGGGAATGTTACTTTTGAATGTAACGTTTAAAAAACATCAGATGAACATCCAACTAAAATGTTTCAGGAAAACATTCCATGAATGTTGTATAATAAAGTTTTTGAGCTCATGTTTTGAGAACATTATTAAAGGCCAGATAACCTTGAATGTTCTGTTAATGTTACTGGAATAACGTTAGTTTGTAACCTTGACCGAATGTTCCCTGTCAGCGGGGTTTCTGTGCGGTGATGTTTTGAGTGAGTGTTTGATGTAGTTTAATCTCTGCAGCTGTGGGATGGCGGTAAACGTTTACTCCACGTCGATGACCATCGAGAACCTGAGCAGACATGACATGCTGGCCTGGGTCAACGACTCTCTGCAGCTCAACTACACCAAGATCGAGCAGCTGTGCTCAGGTGAGCTCCGCTCTGAAACAGCTGTGTGTGTGTGTGTGTTCCAGCTGTGCTTCGCGACGCTGACCGCTTGTGTTCTTCAGGTGCGGCGTACTGTCACTTCATGGACATGCTGTTCCCCGGCTGTATTCTGCTGAAGAGGGTGAAGTTCCAGGCCAAACTGGAGCACGAGTACATTCACAACTTCAAAGTGCTGCAGACGGCCTTCAAGAGGATGAACGTGGACAAGGTGAGACGGACAAAGATAAGATGCTTATATGTGACCCTGGAGCACAAAACCAGTCATAAGGGTCAATTTTTTAAAATTGAGATTTATGCATCATCTGAAAGCTGAATAAATAATCTTTCCATTGATGTATGGTTTGTTAGGATAGGACAATATTTGAAAATCTGGAATCTGAGGGTGCAAAAAAATCTAAATATTGAGAAAATCATCTTTAAAGTTGTTCAAATGAAGTTCTTAGCAATGCATATTACTAATCAAAAATTAAGTTTTGATATATTTACGGTAGGAAATTTACAAAATATCTTCATGGAACATGATCTTTACTTAATATCCTAATGATTTTTGGCATAAAAGAAAAATGTATAATTTTGACCCATACAATGTATTGTTGGCTATTGCTACAAATATACCACAGCGACTTAAGACTGTTTATATATTAAATATATTTATATATAATATAAAATGATATGAATGTAAATATATACATGTAAATGCATGTAAATATTTTCAAAATACATACTGTATGTGTGTTTATTTATATACATAATAAATATACACAGTACACACATATATTATGTAAACAAAAACTTATTTTGGATGTGATTAATCGCAATTAATCGTTTGACCGCACTAAATAAAATATAAGTATATATACTAAATGAGAAAGTTCAATGAAGAAAAATTGAAGCACTAAATTACTAACTAGAAATAAATATAAAACTAAAATAAAAATAAATGTAACCTAAATAATGATATTAAAAACATGACAAAAATAATAAATATTAAACTATAATTAAAATAAAGACTGAACATATATATATATATATATATATATA
>NW_015663712.1:52513-53031 GCF_001515625.1 Sinocyclocheilus rhinocerous
ATATATATAAAATATTAATAAAAAATATTAAAAAACACTAAACTAACACTGTCGTGCAGCCCCATTTATTTATTTAAATTTTACATTTGATATAATTAATTATTAGCTTTTCATCAACTGTTTAGGAATCTCTTCTTTACACAAAGATGAAATTTCAACCAAAACTAAGTCGCTGCATCCATAACTTCCATCCTCTGCTGTTTCAGATCATTCCTGTGGAGAGGCTCATCAAGGGCAAGTTTCAGGACAACTTCGAGTTCCTTCAGTGGTTTAAGAAGTTCTTCGACGCCAACTACGACGGAAAAGAGTACGACCCTCAGTTAGCGCGACAGGGCCACGAAGTCACGCCGCCCCCCCCCAACCCAGGTGAAGTCACTCTCCACAAAACCAACAGCCCTCAGAGAGCAGCAGGTAACACACACAGAGAGACACACAGAGACACACACACACACTCACACACTCACTCACTCACTCACACACACACACACACACACACACACACACACACACACACACAC
>NW_015663712.1:53075-56243 GCF_001515625.1 Sinocyclocheilus rhinocerous
ACACACACACACGCACACACACACACACACACACACACACCGCACGTGTGTGTTTCGCCTGCTTTGAGTCTCCTCTCCACAAACCTTTCACAGCTAATAGTTGAGTGATTGTTTTGGGTCTGATTGTGTGTGTGTTTTCTGGCTCTGGGCTTTCAGAGCGTTTTATGACCCGCCTACAAATCTGAAACTGATTTCGATTGGCTGACGAGTAGGGCTGTCACTAACGATTATTTTGGTAATCGAGTAATCTGTCGATTAATCGGATAATTATAATTATTTTTTTGTGGTAATAAAAATAGGTTTTAAAATTACTTAATACATATATAATAGGAATGAGACAATGATAATTAGTTAAAATAAAGTATCAAAAGCAAATAATTATATGATTTTATTGAACAACACTGTTAAAATACATTACACGTTCATTGCATTATACATTAAAATACACATGTATTATAAACAATAGAGCTAATGTACATTATGCATTACAACAAATGCCATCAGAGGGCGCCAACGGCCTAACGATTGTTTTACTGCGCGATCTAATCCTTGTTTAATATTGACTAAACAACATTTGATTTGTCTCAACATTTGAGACGCATGTAAATGATAAGAGTTTGTGCGGAGCAGCGTTTACTGTGAACTGAGCCGCTCTGACACGCACGCACGTAACATGTAAATAATTAAAGCGCATATATTACATCTGCATCGCATATATGTATTTAATTGCATCGTAGCGTTTGTGAATTCACAATAGCATTATGCTTTATTATGATTTTTAGATGGGTTTAATATATCATGCCGCCTTGGAAAACGGTCTAATAATGCGTTTCATGGATTCTCGTCCGTGAAATGCGCCGCTTCCGGTAATTAGCAGATTACTCGACTCGACTTTTTTTCGAAATGAAATCGAGGATGTTTTAAAATCAAATACTCGAATAGAATCGACGAAATCTACTGACGAGTGAGCCTCTGCTTTGTGATTGGCTGATGTGTGAGGCGCCGTGCTGTGATTGGCTAATGACTTCGGCTTCGTATCTAGGACCCCAGCGGACGTCACCGACGGCACCCAAAACTATGCCCGCCCCCCCGCGCGCCATAAGCTCCACCCCCTCCACCGGAACACGGCGGAACATGCCAATGTCACGGAACGGAGGCGGCGATGCCGAAATCATGGAGCTCAACCAGCAGGTACACCAATATATAACTATTTTTACAGCTACATTATTATTCCAGCCACAATTAATCACAGCATATATGTATATACCATTACAAATGATTAAGCATATAAATCATCAGTTTGTTGTTTTAGACACATGCACACAGACATTATTTCATGCACGACATAGTCGTGAGATGCATAAGAAATCTTTAGATGCAACAAAAGACAATACTTCAGCTAGTTATAAACACTAACATTTTCATCATTTAAAAATCTTTATCTACATATATTTACATTTTTACAAATGCAGACCTGCTTAAAAGGTGGTTTTGGGAGGTTCTGTCAGGTTTCGCTCACATATTTGTCTCTAAAATATGGATAAATGGGTACAAACGCACACACATTGTAATACACACTCAGAATACAGGCAAGAGCCAATCAGAGGCGGAGAATGTAGCCTAATTTACATATGTATGTGCTTCTTGAACAATGAAATGAAATGAAATGCACTGCAACTGAATTTATATCATGAATCTATTAAATTGATAATATTAATATAAATAAATATTTTATTATTAATTTATTTTATTTAAATATTTATTTAAAAATGTATAAATATAATAAATATAAATGTAATATTTATAAATAAATAAAATCGTATCAAAATAAAAATGTAAAATATTAAATTAAATAAAAATGAATATTAAATAAAACAGTCTGTGTGTGTCTCTGCGTGCAGCTGCTGGACCTGAAACTGACAGTCGACGGTTTGGAGAAAGAGAGAGACTTCTACTTCGGCAAACTCCGAGACATTGAGCTGATCTGTCAGGAGAACGAGAGCGACAGCAACCTGGTCCTCGGCAAAATCCTGGAGGTGCTCTACGCCACAGAGGTATCAGTCCTCATCATACATCATGCATGACGCTGTGCAGGCCTGACTCTGCCACAGAATTCAGAGAAGTTCAAAGAGTGATTGTGGCTTTACATCTCGCAACTCTTGACTTTTCTCACAATTCTGACTTTTTTTCCTCAGAATTCTGTTTACTTTTCTCAGAATTCAAATTTTCCTCAGAATAGGTTGTTTGCACATGACGTCACTGATGACGCGCGCAATGCAGCTGGAGGGCAGGAAGTGATTTTTCTCTCCATAGGAATCACTAGCAGAAACTCCAAATGCCTGTGTTTTGCGTTGTTTATGGAAATAGGACAAACCGAGAAACCACAAGGAGCTTTTATCGTGTACGAAAATGTGTTGTTCATAAGGCCCTCAGAATAGTTTTTTCTCTCGCAAATCTACATTTTTCTGACAATTCTGACTTTTTTCCTCAGAATTCAGATTTTTTTTCTCAGGATTCAGTTTTTTTTCCTCTCGCAATTCTGAACTTTTTCACGCAAATTCAGTTGTTTTTTTCTCACAAATCTGACTTTTCCCCTCAGAACTCTGAGTTGATATCCTGCAATTCAGGTTTTTAGTTTTTTGTTTTGTTTGTTAGTTTCTGCCACAATAAAAAATTCAGACTTTCTTGTCACAATTGCAAGTTTGTATCTTGCAATTCTGGGGTTATAAAGACCAAAACTGTGAAATTAAAGACGCAGTTACCTTTTTAGTTTTTTAATTCCGTGCCGGAAACAGGCTTCCATGCGGCGTCCCCAGACGTGCGGTTTATTGCTGTTGGGTTTGTTTCAGGATGGTTTCGCGCCTCCGGAGGACGAGGAGATTGACGAACAGCCGCGGGACCAGGATGAATACTGATCCTCCTCATCCTCACTCTCTCTCTCTCTCATCACGTCATCCTTCTTTCTTTCTCTCCCTCTCTTTCACTCCATCCCCCACCAGCAGACACTAGGGGCGTGGTCTAATAGGCTCATAGAGTGAGTAGGGGCGTGTCTATGCTAATGAGGTCTGAAGTGATGCGGTGAAGCTGATGTTTTATTGGCTGTGGGTTTAATGAAGCATCCAGACGACTCGATGATGATGATGCGGTGACACTTTCACACACAAACAC
>NW_015663712.1:56359-60137 GCF_001515625.1 Sinocyclocheilus rhinocerous
GGTTTAATGAAGAATCCAGACGACTCGATGATGATGATGATGCAGTGACACTTTCACACACACACACACACACACACACACACACACACACACACACACTGATGTAGCGACACACACAGCCAAGGTTATCAACTAACATTTTTTTTTTTGATTTGGGCTCCAATCAGCTAATTTATTAGAGAGCTTGACGCTTATGTCATTTGTTTTATTTGCATTATCTTTAGAGGGGTTTTACTGTAGTTGCGGTGAATGAAGTGGACGCTAAGGATGGAATCCCAGACAAAGCGCAGGTTAAATCAGCCTCAAATCAACATGAAGCCTGTTTACTTTCTTATTCTGTGTTTCTGATCTTCATACATTCTCTGTCAGTTGTTAGCTTCATGCTGACTGTAAAGAGTTTGTGTGTGTTTAAATCATTACTGATAGTGCAGGTGTGAGAGTTTTATTTATTTATGAAGGAAGCCGTCAAACGGCATGAATACGAACAGCTAACATTGAATGAAAAATTCTCTAAATTCATAATTTTTAGCCATTACTAACGGTTAACCGACTGATGATACGAAACCAAGTTTTCTAGCTGCTATATTTTAATTTAACATTTCATTCTCAGTCTTTATTATTTGATTGACAGGCCTGTGTCATTAACCCCTTCACCCCTCATCTGCTGTCATGGCAACCGTTTGCAAACATGCATCCATGTGGAGTTTTACTGTGTAAAATAAAACGGTGTGCGGGGAATGAAGGATGTGTGTTTGCTGGTTTATTCACTTTATACAGACATCAGACACTAATAAATGATATAATATATAATCATATCACATGTAATGAAGTTTTAAAGGGTCACAGTGATGGATTTGAGATGTGTTGTGTGTGTGTGTATACTATATATATATATATAAAACATACATATGAGTAAAAAATATTTAGTCAAATAAAATATATAAAAATATGGTCTCTTGTACAAAATTTATTATTTGCACATTTTCATTCATGAAGATGAAATTTAGTTAAGATTAATTAAGCGGAATACCTTGTCAGTTTTTCCACACAATTTTAGTGTTTTTTGTTTTGTTTTATTTTTAATTTTACTTTAATTTTACATTTTCATTATATAATTTTTAGTAAGTACTTTATTTATTTTTATTTTTAAATATATTTATTGTAATTTTACATGCATATGATTTTATTTTTAAAATAAGTGTAAGTGTTCTTAATTTTAATTGTTTATTTTTAAATGAAATTCTATTTTTATGATTTCTAGCGTTTCAGTTTGGTTGTTTTTATTTTTAAATTAATTTACATTATTATGATGTAATTTTTAACAAGTACTTGTAATTGTTTTTATTTTGAAATCATTTAATTTGACATTTTCGTGATAAAATTTTTATTACGTGCTACATTGTAATTTTTAATTATTTAATTTTCAGTGTTTTATTTTAGTTGCGTTTATTTTAAAACTGTTTATTTTAATATTACAATTTATGATTCATTTCTAGTATGTTATTTTCATAGTTTATTGTCATATTACATTTTTGTTTTCATAAATTATTCGCTTTTCCCAATCTCATATTCAAAAGAATACGTTTGCTGGAGTGACGTCACTAACAAAGAACAACTTCGAACAGCGCATCCGATCGTCTGCTCTTTCCTGTAAATGACCAAAGAGTCACGTGCTACTCAGCGGCGCTTCCGATTGGTCAGACGGGTTTGCTCTCCGGCGTTTAGCCTGAGCGCTAGCGGGTTTACGCACTGAAATATCAAGTTTATTACATTAACAACACATTTTCAGACCGCGACATAGCGATTATATAATACATACTACATGTCATTTACGTTTAATAAGTTTGAATGAAACAATACACAAAACAGACAGCACTAGTAGCACATTTAGCCTTGCGCCCTACGGGATCGGTCTGAAATACACTCACTAGCAGTTCTTCCCGCTCTGACCGGAAGCGCTCAGAGAGTGGACGCGCTGGAACAGGAAGCAGTTCCGCGCGTCGCAAACAGACGTGGCAAAAGAACCGTTGGTTTGATCCGATCAACACCGTCGGTTATTGATCATCATTAATTTCTTTTAGATCGAGATTATGGCCTCCGGTGCGAGCAAATGGGAAGTGGTGAAGAAAGGAAAGAAACCGAACATCAGCAGCAGCTCCGGAGGAAAAACTCAGGAGAAGAAATCCGGCCGGAAAGCGCTGAGTGAGGCCAACACTGACAGCAACCGTAAGAGAAACAACAAAACACACGAAAACACGGCGACATTAGCCGAGAAATAAGATCCTAATAACATCTGTCGTGATTAATAACGTTACCTGATCTATATTATTAGTTATCTTTCAAACCATCGGGAGCCCTCACTTTATCATGCTACCACCAAACCACTGAGTGCCAGTGCATTTTAAAACTGGTTTATTCGCTGTTTATGTTCAGAAGAACTCTATTTCTGACAGTTAAACTGTTGTGATGAATCTGAGCGAAGACTCAAAACCAAACAGAATCCAATCAAATAAACTAAAACCAGGTCAGATGAGCAGAGACGCAACACTGCAGAACACTTCTGTTCAACCCCGTGAAGTGCTTTAATTCAAGAACGTTTAGATCTTTGTTTATTTATTTTAAAATATTTTATGTGTACAATATAAAAACAACAAAAAGCAACAACAACAAAAAAGGAGATGTGTGTGTGTGTGTATATATATGAACATAATTGTTTTTGTTATTTTAAATAAAATAAACATTAAAGGTCACATATTTTACACCTTTCTGGAGTTTTATTTTAAGTCTTGATGTCCTCAAGTTATATGAAGAGTTTGGTTCCAAAACGCTATAAATCCATTTTGATTAATTTGAGTAAAAATGTGTTTTCTTTTCCAAGAAAGTGGCGATGAAAACCACTATTTTCTGTTTCAAACGTTCACATAGCATCTTTAGGTTATAATAACATTAAAAATTCTAATCCAGATTTTGATTTTCAAAGATTTATTATAAAATTGTATAATTTTTTTCCCCAAAATGCAATAAATCCATTGAATCAATATAAAAGTTATTTTTCATATTGAAACTGTTGAAAATACACAACATGGTTAATCCACATCTGACAGCCTCTGAACTTCATCAGTACTACTCTCATATACAGGCACTGGACTAAAAATACATTCAATCAGTCATCTTGTTAATGCTATAAATTAATTACAACAATAAAAGAAAATTTCATCAAGAACATGAACAACAACATCACATTAAACCACAGAAATTCCAAAATGACATTTCCCTTACATTCAACTTCCAAAAGTGCGTTCATCTTTGCTAGTCATTCATTTAGTTGATTAGTGCTATACGCTGTATTAACAAAAACATAAATGGCATACATAAAACACTTACACTGACAAGCTACGCAATATCGCGTTCATAATTTGGTTTCTGTAATTTGGTTTCGTCAGTTATCATGAAAAAAGCCAGGAAATTTCAGTTTTGACAATATGGGACCTTTTAAAATAAAAGAAAAAAAAGATTTTTTCAAAGCTACATTTATTATTTTCAATATTAAACTAAATTAAAGCTGAAATAAAATGAATAAAAACTATAGATATATATTTAAAAAAACTAAATAAATAAAATTAAAGGGGTGCTATTATGCTTTTTCACTTTTTCAACTTTAGTTAGTCTGTAATGTTGCTGTTTGAGCATAAAAAAGATCTGCAAAGTTACAAAGCTCAAAGTCCACTTCAAAAGGAGATATTTTATTTAACAGAAATCACTTTTCAAAAACTACAAC
>NW_015663712.1:60447-66917 GCF_001515625.1 Sinocyclocheilus rhinocerous
TTTTGTTTACTCGCCAGACTGAAATACTATATATATATATATATATATATGTATATAACCCATAATAAATTCTTAAGGATACTAAAATAAATTTTCACTTTTTCACTTTATTTTAAACGTATTAATTTAAAATGATCTTAAAAATAAAAAATAAAAATATATCTTTTAAAAACTCCTGTAATGAGTTCTGGGTGACACTGAAGCGGGCGTCTGAGAGTGTGCAGTTGTGAAATGTGTGCCGTGGGTCATCAGGACTCTTCAGCGCTCTTCTGTCTCATTCTGTTCTCTGTGTGGACGTCTGCAGACGTGATGTCTGAGACCATATTTGACGGCTTTGAGAAGATGGGGAAGAAGCAGAACAAGGAGCAGGTTCCTCCACCGATCGAAACCCAGCAGAAGAAACCCAATGCAGCGAAGCAGACCAAAAAACCCCCCGCCAACAGCAGCGGCAAACCTGCGCGCTACAAGACCCTGGAGGAGGCTGTCAGAGCCGTGAGTACACACACACACACACATCGACAGCGCCTGCTGATATATGCATGTAGTTGTTGATGATTTGACACGCGTGTGTCTCTCAGCTGGATGTGTTGGAGCTGAAGCAGCAGCTGGAGAAGAGTCAGAGTCTGTTTCCTGAGAATCCGTCCGTCTGGGTGAAGGATCTCGCCGGATACCTGAACTACAAGCTCCCAGCGCCGGACACAGAGCCCACGCTCAGCAGCTACGCTCACGGTCCGTCTGTGTGTGTCAGTCTCCATCAACATCACCACAGGGATTTCATCAATTAAATATGTAGTGTGTGTTGTGCTGCATGCTTCAGAGTCTTCAGTTTATTTATTTACCTAAATAGGACCCTAATGAAATCTTTTCTTTTTCCCCAAAAAATTTCATGTTTTGTTTTAATGGTTTAATTACATTTTAATAATCCAAAATGATGTCTAAGTAACTGAATTAATAGAAACTTTCATTCAATTAAAATATTAACAGTAAAAGGGCCCTGTGAATTGTGTTTTCAGATGTTCTCTGTTGTCTGGATTTTGTCCCTTTTGATTTAGTACAAATGTATCAAAAACGGTGGTAATCAAATGAATGCATATTTAATTATTCTTAGTATTATATTCTTAGTAATATGCATATGTAATATTCTTAAGTATTTAATTAATCTTTTAAAATATTATCAAATCACATTTAAGCAGATCATTTAATTTTATGGCAAAAAATTGAAAGCAAAGATCATATTGCAAGTGGAAGAAAAATAAATAATTTTATCAAACAGTGGAAATCAAATGAATGCATAAAACAAAACAATTTAATCTTTTAAAATTTAATCAAATCAAATGTGAAGAATTCCTTTCATTTTTTTGGCAAAATCAAATTTCGCATTGTAATAATTGGCAATATTTAAAAAATCAATACATTAGAATACTTTTAGTACATGTTATACAAATACGACAAATAAAATCACAATTGTAATATTTGTTAAATATATGAATTTTTGCAGGTCTAGCTCTTGAGCATATGTTCATATCTTGTTTTGTGTTTTACATTATATCTAAATCTAATCTGAGTTTGTGTGTCTAGATTACCCATACTGCCTCGCTGGTAAGGAGCTGAGGGCCGTAATCAGAAACCTGCTGGGCAAATGTTCAGAGGCGCTGCCCGAGTTCTTCGACCACTGCGTGTTTACGATGCTGCGAGAGCAGGACCGACAGCCCGGTGAGTGGCGATAGCACCCGTCGCGTTCATGATGCTCCGCTCCGCTCCGAGCTGTGAGTGCTGAGCTCTGCTGCTTCTGCTGTTTCTGCAGGTGAATCTCTGCATGGCTATAGGATGTGCATCCAGGCTCTCATGCAGGACAAGCCCCAGATCGTCACGCTGAACCTCGCTGACGTGAGTCTCACTCCTCCAGGTTTGAGCTGGGCCACTCTCAGTGACCTCTGACCCCTCTATATGTGATAGAACATATAGATAGAATTCTATTGATAGAACAACTTATATATCTTCTATATATTCACCTTTAGGTGGCTCTTATGGGGAGATTTGTTAATTTGAGAGGGGAGTTTGAGTGGGGATATTTTTTTAGACATATTTTTTAACTACAATCATCCAACCTAAATGTTTCGTCACCCAGTGTATTTGTGTTTTACAATTTATAATGTCGTTGATTCATATTTATATTGTGAGGAAGATACTCTGAATTGAATATATTTTAACTAAAAAAAGACAAGTAAACAGTCAGTAATAAAATAAGAATTGATTAATGACAAGCAATGGCAAAAACAAATACAATAACAAGATTAACTGAAATGAACTGTGCTTTAAGTTTATCAGGTAGGTTTAACAGTAATATTCAGGTACAGAAATACCACAGAAACAGAATAATCTATTTAACTTTAAAATAACACTGGTTAGTCTTCAATGTATAAATAAACATTAATGACAGACAGCAGCAGGTTTATTTAGGTAGCTGTCTCTTTAAGACCTCATGCACGGATCTAACTGTTACACACAAGTTTTGTTTCTCAACTGTTTACATTGACTTAATAGCCTGTATACCGACAGTGTTTAGTATAAATCGACTGTTTACACGAATACTCATCAAGACGGGCACTTTGACATATTTTTGTATGTATTTGGCCGTTTACACGCAATAAGGCGCGCGCTCTCAGATGCGGCTCACAGAAAGGGTCTCAGTCACAGACCGCGCAAGTAATGAATTGAGCACTTGAATGTTTAAAATTGTAAGACTCAAAAGCACGTGCAAATGATACATTCCGTCATCTGTCGCGAGCGTCTTTCACGCTGAAATATTTGCGGGAATTTCCGGAAACTGCGGGAATCAGTAGAATTATGCGCAATCCCGCACCGAAATTCAAGCCGTGTCAAAAAATTGACCCTTATGACTGGTTTTGTGCTCCAGGGTCACATATACTAGTGTAGTTTTTGACATTATTTTGAATAAGATTTTATTTGTATACTTTCTTTTCATTTTAACTTAAAGTTTGAGTAATTTTGCTTTGTTTTTGTCTATATACTTTTTATTTCAGTTTTAGTTATTTTAGTAAGTTAAACTCAACAAAAATGAGAAATGTTGCCTTGGAAACTAGCTGAAATAAATGGCGGGTTTTTAAAAAATATTTTATTTTATTTCAAAATGTTTCTTTTTTGCCTAAATGTTAATATTTATAAAAATATTTATGAAATCGGTTTAATTTTTTTTCTAAATTCTGTATTTTCCACATCAATTTTTTTTGTATTGTTTTAATGTTTTAATTAAATTAATAATCCAAATGGATGTCTAAACAATTGAATTAATACAACTATAATTTACTGATTTATTGCAGTTGTAACAATAATAGTGCCTTATTGATTTTTTCAAGACATACTTAAATTTTTCTGGATTTTGTTGCATTTGTATTATTATTATTATTATGTTTTTAAATATGTCTATGTGGTTTTAGTTTTTTGTTTCCGTTATCTTAATACATCAATTCAAACCAAAAAATAAGAAAAGCTGCCTTGTCAACTTGCTGAAATAAAATATGTATTTTTGAATTTTTTCTTTTATTTTGGTTAGTGTTAATTTTCTTTCAGTTTTTGTGGTTTTGGTTTTATTTAACAATAGAGACGGAGCGCATTTAGGCCACGCCCACACCGGGGGGGAAACAATCCAACGCTCTCCATTGACTCTGTATTGTGGGAAGCTGCCTCCTTGTCATTTCTGACTTATAACAAAAAACAGAACAATGCCTAAAAGCTACTATGTGACAAGGTGTACAGCAAACAAGCTAAAAAACCCAGAACTACATTTTTATAAGCTGTTGACCCAAAAAAACTAGTGTTTAAGGACACAAATAGTTGTAGATGCCGGGGTATTTTACGTTGGGACATTCAGTTGGAGCATTTCTCAAACAAAAGGAAGGTAAGAAAAAGGGGCACTAACATAGACCAATAAAATTTAGTGTCTCAATATATCTCCTCCTCTCAGGTTCACATAGGGTGGTGAAATAATCCTTTAACATGGTTAAAAATAATGTATGTTTCCTGTCACCGATTACGTTTCCCTCCAGTGGGCATAGTTCTCAGAGTAATATGACATGTTGTGCTCTACTTTTGTGTCCTTAAACGCTTGTTTTTTGGGTCGACAGCTTATAAAAACGTAGTTCTAGGTTTTATAGCTTTTTTACTGTACCCCTTGACACATAGTAGCTTTTAGGCATTGTTCTGATTTTTGTTATAAGTCAGAAATGACAAGGAGGCAGCTTTCCGCAATGGAGAGCGTTGGATTGTTTCCCCCCCCCCGGTGGGCGTGGTTTTCAGATTGTGACGTGTGTTGCTCGGTCTATAATAACCCCGTGTGACCTCTGACCCCCCGTGTGACCCCTCCACAGCACCTGGAGCTGCTGCGCTCCCATCAGAACCGGCCGGTCAAGTGTCTGACCATCATGTGGGCTCTGGGACAGGCGGGATTCTACGACCTCAGCCAGGGCATCAGAGGTGAGCGCCGCCGAAAGCAGGGCAAAGACCAGAGAGAGCTTGAGAAATCATTGAGAAATAACTGCTGATGTGTGGAACTGCACTTCTGCAATCTCTCTTTGGGATTTAGCATGAACTTTATAACATCTGGAATGCCTTACGGAAGCAGCAGTCCTGTAGTTTTTGAGGGTGTGTTTTGTCCTGTAGTTTGGTTGGGGATCATGCTTCCAGTTCTCGGGATGAAGGCTTTGTCTGCGTATGCCATCGCTTATCTGGAGCGCCTCCTCACGTGAGTCTTCACTAGAGTTATAACTGTGAGTTCTGGACAGTCTGAACTGAAGCTCAGGTTATTTGTGTCTGTGTTTCAGTCTTCATGCCAACCTGACCAAAGGTTTCGGCATCATGGGGCCGAAGGAGTTCTTCCCGCTGCTGGACTTTGCTTACATGCCCAAAAACGCCCTGTCCCAGAGGTGAGACTCGCTGTGTGACGCACAGATCATCGTCCTGATTCACATTCACGTCCTGATTCATATTCATGTCCTGAATCACGTCCGATTCATATTCATGTCCTAATTCACATTCACGTCCTGATTCATATGAATGTCCTGATTCACATCCTGATTCACATTCACGTCCTGATTCATATTCATGTCCTGAATCACGTCCGATTCATATTCATGTCCTAATTCACATTCACGTCCCGATTCATATGAATGTCCTGATTCACATCCCGATTCATATTCATGTCCTAATTCACATTCACGTCCTGATTCATATTCATGTCCTGATTCACGTCCTGATTCATATGAATGTCCTGATTCACATCCTGATTCACATTCACGTCCTGATTCATATTCATGTCCTGAATCACGTCCGATTCATATTCATGTCCTAATTCACATTCACGTCCCGATTCATATGAATGTCCTGATTCACATCCCGATTCATATTCATGTCCTAATTCACATTCACGTCCTGATTCATATTCATGTCCTGATTCACGTCCTGATTCATATTCATGTCTTGATTCACGTCCTGATTCATATTCACATCCTAAATTAACGTTCTGATTCATATTCATGTCCTGATGTTGTTGTGCAGTCTGCAGGAGCAGTTGTGTCGGCTTTACCCGCGGCTCAAGGTCCTGGCGTTCGGAGCCAAACCCGAAACGACGCTGCACACGTATTTCCCGTCATTCCTGTCCCGAGCCACGCCGAACTGCCCTGACGCCATGAAGAAAGAGGTGGGACACAGTTATTTTTTAGGTTGTCATGAAGAGCTTTGAGATTCTGTTTGAGATTCTTGCTGTGTGTTTGTGTGCAGCTGCTCCGGAGCCTGACAGAGTGTTTGACGGTGGACGGACAGAGTTTGAGCGTCTGGAGGCAGTTATACACCAAACACCTGCCGCAGTCCAGGTCAGCCTTTCACCATTAAACACCTGCGGAGGACTGGACTGAAAGCTTCATTAATGCTTTTCTCCTTTTCTCTTCAGTCTTCTGTTGAATCACCTGCTGAAGTCGTGGAGAACACTTCCACCGAAGGTAAGAGTCTGACACACACACACACACTCTCACACACACCAGAGTCTGTTGACTGAAAGAGAAAGAATTGCCTGCATGTGATTTATTTTTCTTCATGCAGCAGACTCTTTCTTCACTGTACAGTGTGTTTTATTCCCATGTCCTGTTTAAATGATATTAGGCAACATTTCTGTTCATAAATTGCATTAATGGACACTTTTAGAAACTCTTGATTTGGCCATGAATGCAGCCTTTGTTGCTGACGTGGCGTTAAATAAATAAAGCGAGATCTAGCAGCCTGTGCTCATCATGTGTTGTTGTTTAGTTGCAGAAAAACCTTCAGGACACCATTCAGTCGTTCAGAGTGACCAATGACGAGCTGCAGAGCAGCACAAACACACAGCACATCAGCGACTGCAACTCGCTCTGCTACGTAAGACACACTCTCTCTCACACACACACACACACACACACACT
>NW_015663712.1:67035-85157 GCF_001515625.1 Sinocyclocheilus rhinocerous
CTCACACACACACACACACTCACACACACTCTCACACACACACACACACACACACTCACACACACACTCACACACACACACACACACTCTCTCTCTCTCTCTCTCTCTCTCGCTCTCTCACACACACATCATCCCGTTGACTTTACTGATGCTTCATATACGTGTTAATCAGCATGTATTATATTTTATATATATTTATAGTCAAACCCAAATGTATTCAGACACCTTTCTCACGTTATCACATTTTATTCAGTATAGTTTAGGAAATGGTAATAAAATATGACAAGAACTCAGTTATTATCTTGATAATGTCAGATAACTTTGATAGAAAGGTATGTAATGAATTCAGCTGATAAATACAAGTACACAATTAGATAAAACCAATCTAGCTCAACCGGTTACCAAGCAATGCTTCATTTAGTTCAGTCTGTGGTGTAAAAAGATCACATTAGCAATTAAAGAAAAACATGCTCAGCTCAAAGTGTCTGAATCATTTCTGATCCCATACTGTTAGTCCACTGTATGAAGAGATTCTGGGTATAATATGTCATAGTTTACTTTATTTTGCTCTCCTCACTTACAGAAATGAACTATAGTGTCCTGCACACACTAGTAATAAATTATATCTGGAGTCTGAATAATTTTGGTTTGACTGTATATATTAATACATTGCTAAGGACAATATATCAGCCAATATTTGGCTTTTCTTTTTATTTAAAATTTTCAGTTCTGTTGTAAATTCATTCTATTTTGGCTGATATGTATTTTGACATCGTGTAGGACTTTTATTTTGATGCCGTTTTGACATGCATGTGAAATTAGCACTATCTTTGTTCATATTTTGAATTGGTACATTTTTTAGGTTTTCTGTGTTCGTTTTAATTTTAGTTAAAGTTTGAGTTATTCTGTTGTGCTTTCATTGTGTTTATTCGTTTTTGGGTTTTAATTTTAAATTATTTTAGATAATAATTTATTATCCTTTCTCACGTTATCACATTTTATTCAGTATAGTTTAGGAAATGGTAATAAAATATGACAAGAACTCAGTTATTATCTTGATAATGTCAGACAACTTTGATAGAAAGGTATGTAATGAATTCAGCTGATAAATGTAAGAACACAATTAGATAATACCAGTCTAGCTCAACCGGTTACCAAGCAATGCTTCATTTAGTTCAGTCTGTGGTGTAAAAAGATCAAATTAGCAATTAAAGAAAAACATGCTCAGCTCAAAGTGTCTGAATCATTTCTGATCCCATACTGTTAGTCCACTGTATGAAGAGTTTCTGGGTATAATAATATGTCATAGTTTACTTTATTTTGCTCTCCTCACTTACAGAAATGAACTATAGTGTCCTGCACACACTAGTAATAAATTATATCTGGAGTCTGAATAATTTTGGTTTGACTGTATATATTAATACATTGCTAAGGACAATATATCAGCCAATATTTGGCTTTTCTTTTTATTTAAAAATGTCAGTTCTGTTGTAAATTCATTCTATTTTGGCTGATATGTATTTTGACAATTAGATAAAACCAATCTAGCTCAACCGGTTACCAAGCAATGCTTCATTTAGTTCAGTCTGTGGTGTAAAAAGATCACATTAGCAATTAAAGAAAAACATGCTCAGCTCAAAGTGTCTGAATCATTTCTGATCCCATACTGTTAGTCCACTGTATGAAGAGATTCTGGGTATAATATGTCATAGTTTACTTTATTTTGCTCTCCTCACTTACAGAAATGAACTATAGTGTCCTGCACACACTAGTAATAAATTATATCTGGAGTCTGAATAATTTTGGTTTGACTGTATATATTAATACATTGCTAAGGACAATATATCAGCCAATATTTGGCTTTTCTTTTTATTTAAAAATGTCAGTTCTGTTGTAAATTCATTCTATTTTGGCTGATATGTATTTTGACATCGTGTAGGACTTTTATTTTGATGCCGTTTTGACATGCATGTGAAATTAGCACTATCTTTGTTCATATTTTGAATTGGTACATTTTTTAGGTTTTCTGTGTTCGTTTTAATTTTAGTTAAAGTTTGAGTTATTCTGTTGTGTTTTCATTGTGTTTATTCGTTTTTGGGTTTTAATTTTTAATTTTTTTAGATTAGTATTTAGTTTGATTTATTATATAGTTTTAGTACTTTGCATGAAAATAAGAAATTGCTGATATTTTTTTTTAATTACTTTTTTCCCCCCCCAATGTGTAGTTACCACAAACTTACCAGATGACTGAGGCATCTAAATAAATATATTTTACAGATTTATTTTGAGTTCAGGTTCAAAGGATTATTTTTAAATGTAGTAAATCTATCATTTCAGCTGTTGTTCAGATGTTTTACTGTGTGTCATGCTTGTGTTTCCCATCAGTCTCTGCAGCAGAAGATGCGCGGTCGGGGGTTCCCGTGGTGGCGCATGCTGATGATGTCACTGGTGTTCGTGGCGGGCTTCGTCGCGCATGACGTGCGGTCGCAGGGGTCGTTCGCCGGCTCCACCACAGCGCTGTGCCTGAAGAGGTCAGGGGTCACGGCCGTATCCCAGCAGGCCTGGAGTAAAGCGTCACACTGCGGCCAGCAGAGCGTCAGGTGAGCTAGCGTCAGGCGTGTGCTAACCCTGCTGCTGCGTGTCACCTGACTCAGGTGTGTTTGTGTTGCAGCTGGCTGGCGGAGAACATGCCGCACTATTACTCGCGCGCGCTGGAGACGACTGCGCCGCTGCTGGAGGACGCTCGCGAGCGGATGAAGGTCACCGCGCTCTTCCTCGCTCAGAGGAGCGCAGAGCTCTGGCTGTGGCTGCAGGAGAACGTGCCGCTGCTCATCCAATGGGTCAGCACTTAGAGCACATATTCTGTGCTGCTTTTCTTCATAAAAATTGTGGTCTTTAAAATGTTCTTTTATTTATTATTTAGTATATAATAATATATATATTATATGTATTAATCATTATATTAATGATATATTATAATGTATATTATGTATATAGTACATATAATATATCAGTGAGTATAAAATAATAATAATAATTTGAAAAAAATCATTAATTAAAATGTTTGCTGAATAATGATAGTAATAATTGCAAAATTATTTTTCTTAATATTATTTATTAAAAATGAAATTCATGTAAAGTATTAAAGAAATATATTTTATATGAATATTTTAATTTAATAATAATAATAATTGACGATTTTTCATTCAAAATATCTAAAATATAAAATGTTATATTTACATGTATTATTATTATTATTATTATTATTATTAATAATTAAAATTGAATTATTATTCTTTTATCATATTTATTATTATTATTATTAATAATAATAATAATAATATATCAATATTAAATATTAAATATTACAACCAGTTACAACTTATATTAAATAAGTTACAACCAGATCTCACACAAACCTCTATGTATTTGTGTCAGTGTTATTTTAGTATCATTTTATGTTTTTATTTTTTTCCACTTTATTTTATTTTTTGTTCTTAATTATGTTTGTATAGTTTATAATAATTGTTATTTTAGTACTTCAAATGTTTCTTCGGTAATGAGTAAATGTTTTGGGGTAGTGTTTTCATGGTTTTAGTTAAGGCAGTAGTGATGCTGGTCTGTGCTGATGTTAACACGCTCCTCAGGTCCAAGCGAACACTCCGCAGAGCGTGTTTGAGCTGCTGGAGTATGTGAAGCAGCTGCTGCTGTATGTCCAGGAGCGTGTGCTCGTCCCGTCGCTGCAGTATCTGAGCGCAGCGCTGCAGAGCGTCTGGAGGAGCCTGCAGGAGTCCTGCGAGTCAGTGACACACAACACCTCACAAACACATATAACAGCAGTCCAGCCTTCATGATACACTGATTCGCCTGCTTACACTACGCCCTACAAGTGTGCACTCTTTTTGTGCATCGATCTGCACTAGTAGTAGTAGTCTTTGGCATACTCTTTTCAACATACTATGATTTGGAACATACTAATTCTATTTTTAAACACTGTTTAGGACGGATAGTATGCAGCTGCAGTTTCTGCTGTTTCACCTTTAGAACCTCTATATGCAAATAAGCTCTGTTCTGATTGGCTGATGGCTTGCATGTGAATGTGTTGGTGTTCTGTGTGTCTGTAGCGGCGAGGTGTCACTGCACTGCTTACAGAAGCACCTGAGGTCCTTCACCAACAGCACCTGGAATATATAAAGTATATATATAAAGAAACAAATCCATCAAGACTTAACTAAAATCCGAGTATAATGCTAAAGTGTTCTGGTCTGAATCAGGAGAGAAATCTGCACAGATCAAGCACTGTTTGCAAGCCAAAACAGCTCTAAACAAACATGGATTTTTGGCTGGATTCTGATGTGAGAGACAACACCAGATGCACTTTTTCACTGGAGGAAGAGTTATTATGGATTATGAACTCTATGTATTTGAGTTAGAAACGTCTTAATGCTGGATGTGTTTCAGCTTTTGTCTTCTCCAGATGTTAACTGATGGACTGGAGTGGTGTGGATTACTTGTGGATTATTGTGATGTTTTTATCAGCTGTTTGGACTCTCATCTGTGTGTCTGTAGCGGCGAGGTGTCACTGCACTGCTTACAGAAGCACCTGAGATCCTTCACCAACAGCACCTGGATTTACCTGCAGGACGCCACGTCTGCCGCCAAGAGCCGAGCGCAGGAGCTGCTGTCGCGAGCGTGATGCAAACAGACCCTTTCTCTTTCTTTGCTTTATTTTGTCAGTTTGCATGATTTTATATCTGTTGTGCTGACAGGTCTGTCTTTTATGCAGATGTTTTTCACGGTGTTCTTAGCTCTGTGTGGATCACTAATGACTGCTGCTGCTGGCTGAGCTCTGTACTTGAACACTGAACATTATTAATGTGACTGAGCGCATGGATGATTTACTGTCTGTCATCAAACCCGACCCGGATGCCAGAATAACAGGGTTGCTATGGAAACCAGATTGTTGAAACACAATGTATCGTTTGAAGCAGGCGTGTGTCCTGTAAGATGAGCTGATTTGTTACTTTGTAAATGATTTATAAATAAATAAACCAATGCTGTTCAGTCCTGCTCACTGATTCTGTGTTTTTTTTTTTTTCAATATTCGTTGTGTAATGAAACCCAAAGCCTTCTGTTTAAAACATATGTATGTATGTATGTATGTATATATATATATATTCAGACCAGAACACTTTTTTACTGGAGGAAGCGGCGTTATTATGGATTATGGACTCGTATTTTAGTTAAAAACGTCTTAATGCTGGATTTGTTTCAGCTTTTGTCTTCTCCAGATGTTAACTGATGGACTGGAGTGCTGTGGATTACTTGTGGATTATTGTGATGTTTTTATCAGCTGTTTGGACTCTCATTCTGACGGCACCCATTCACTGCAGAGCATCCATTGCTGAGACACTGATGCAATGCTACATTTCTACAAATCTGATGAAGAAACAAACTCATCCTGATCTCAGATTAACTGTGGGTGAGTATAATTTTAGCAGATATTACTTTGTTGGGCGAGCTACTCCTGTAGTCAATGGTAGAACTGAAGTTTTTGTTTTTATGTCCATTCATATGTCATGTTATTCTCAATTATCTCCGACCCCTTCGATAGCTCAGTTGGTAGAGCGGAGGACTGTAGCGGTGAAGCCACTGATATCCTTAGGTCGCTGGTTCGAATCCGGCTCGAAGGAGGGAACTTCTTTTTTTCATGCACAGCTTGAGTAGCAAGATTGTGTTCAGTTTTAACTCTTTCTTCCATTTTGTATTTTTGGGTAACAGTAAGAAGCACTTCTTCCGGTACTTAGTATCTTTCATTCCAATATAAGAAAACATTTCTGGAATCTGCATCTGAAGTGGCATTTAGATGTATTTACAGTTTAATGTAGCTCAGAGTGGAAATGGATGCATTTAACCTGCAGTTACAAATGCATAAATAATGCTTTGTTTTAAACATAAAGCGTTGAATACTGATATTTAAAATGATTTTTAACATGGAAAAAAAAGTTGAAATGTGAAATTAAAACCGCCAGTAGGTGGCAGCAAGTGACTGTTAATGAGTCATTGAGATTCAACCGATTCATTCAAACGACTGATTCAAACGACCGATTCATTCAGGAACAAAACTTTGTGACTTTGTTAATGAGTGAATCACTGAATCATTTATTCAACCGACTCGTTTAAAACACTGATTCGTTCAATAAGTAAACTCCGTCCATTGCTCAGAGACGCAAAACAGTGCGGTGTGATCTTTGTTTGGAACTATTTTTGTTAGTAATATTGAGCAAAAACAGGCCATGTTGTGTCTAAAATGTAAGTCACTTAATGCCAACTTTATTAAACGTGTATAAAATGATTATTACATTTGTTATCATGCTGATATCTGAAGAAAAAACGACACTCTTTGTGTGATATGGATTATATTAAATTATATAAATATAGAAAAAAACATACAGAAGCATGTTTGCCATCTACAATAAATAAATCACGTATCGCACACCTCAGGCTCGACTTGAGTAAAAAAAGAAAGAAAAAGAATCATCCGCGGTTGTGTTTTTAGGAGTCTAACTTGCAGACGCCAAACCACTGATTCGTCAAACCCGCTTTCCTGCAGTCGGTGTTCTTCCCACTTTATTTTATAGTAAGTAACGAATATGCTTCGGGGAAATGTATCAGAGTAAAAGTATACATTTTAATTAGGAAATGTAGTGGAGTGAAAGCGGACAGAAATATCACTGTTCAAGATAACGGTATGAACACATTCATCAAACCAGACCAGATGAACTGGTTTAACTGGTCAACGATTTGAAAGGTAATTTCTTTGCTGGACACTTCCATGCAACATTAACCAGCCTAACCAGTCTTTTACAGTTTTTGACCAACTTTGCCTATTTAAAATATTCATATTCTGGTCCAAACTGGTCTTCTACACGGTTTTAATATTGATGTAAGGAAATCTTGAATTAAAAGCTAATTTAAGTATTTATTTAATGGAATAAACGTGTATTTAATAAACATAAATATACAATTTGTCGAGCGCTGATAGAGCGATTGTGTAGTACGCAGCGCAGTAAGCAGCACGCGCAGGGGGATTAGCTCAGATGGTAGAGCGCTCGCTTAGCATGCGAGAGGTAGCGGGATCGATGCCCGCATCCTCCAACTCTTTTCAAACCGCGAATTATGAAGGAATTATAAATTTCCTTTTGATCAAATTATTAAGTTTTATAAAAGTAAATACTCGTAAACAACTCGCTCTGAATTAGATATTTTAAAAATATACATAGAATCTTGAATCTCAGTATTAAAAACATGTGAATAATCAGATTTTGCAATAATTTCCAAAAATATAAAATCGTAGAAACTCGACGAGCATTAAAATAAGTCCATTTTAAGATGTTTTATTATGGTTTTACTACGTCCTTGGAATCAAACCAACCAATCTCTACGCGCGGAGCTGTTGAGCGAGCCAATCAGCTGTCGCTGCGCTGCGCTCTCGAGCCAATCAGCGGTCAGCTCGCTGTTCCTGTGAGTCGGGTTTGTTTGGGTTTAAAGAGTCGCCTAGTGATCGCTGAGGAAGGAATAAACGCAGGTATTTATTCTCAACACGGCGATGACAAACTCATGCTTGCTCGGAATCGTGTTTAGGTGTTTTGTCCGACAACAATGCTGGTTTTGTCATGAAATCGCTGCTGTGAAGCTAGCGAATGCTAACCAGCACTAGCTGCCGCAGAGCTCAGAAACTATATGTTTATGATTTGGCAAATGATAAAGAATGATACAGGTTCGGATAACATGTTTATATCACGTACTGTCACCTACAATAACGTACCGTGGTACAGCGATGACTTCTGATGAAAATACCGTGCTATTGTTTGATTACTATAAAATCACGGTCATCTTATTGCCCAGAAACAACGACAATTATGTTGAATATTAATTAAAAATATTAAATGAAGTAATTAAAAATGTACGGCAGTACCAGGGTATTACCATGTTTGGTACATGTCTGATATTTCAGCAAATTTCAAATAAAATTAAACTAGAAGTCGCAAAATTCCTTTTTAGGAAACAGGACAAATTAAAAAGGAAAAAAAATCTACTATATACACGTATAAATATTATATCAAAAGTGAAAAAAATAGTTTATTCAATTTTACAAAAGGAGAATAATGCAAAAATGTTTCAATAACATATATACTAGTGTATATTTAGTATGTGCAATAAAACATATTGTGGTTATTTAAAGGAAAAGAACCCCTTTTAAACGTGTGGCTGGAGTGGAGTTTATTCTGTCATGTGAAGTGATGCGGGAAGCTTTGTTTTGAACAGGATTGTGAAGCGAGTCCGAGTCCGTTCACGCCGAATTAAACACCGTTTCTCTGTGAAAGCAATAAACACCCATGTGTTTCTGAAAGAACGCCGTCTTGTGATTAACATGAAGAACGCACGCACACACAGTCTCACACTCTGACAATTTATTCACATCATTTTCATACAAAATGCAGATGTCCAGGCTGCTTGAGCGTCCGGTTCCTCGTCCTCATCCTGAAACAGAGACACACAGCAGTGATGATCATCTACTGAGACGGAGCAGAGGCTGCTGGGATACGCTGTGTCCGCTCACCTGTCTCTCTCACAGCCTCACTCCAGCTTCTTGGGGTTGTTCACGGCCACATAATGATAGAGAACCACCAGCAGAAAGAGCGAGACGCCCAGCATGTTAGCGAAGATGGCCAGCTGCACGTCAGTCACCATCTCACTGCAAAACAGCACAGACCAGCTCACAAACTACTGCCTGTAAGAGCACGGGGTCTCATGCAGCGGCACGCTACAACTCTGCAAAAAGGGGCACTTTTATATATATATATGTGACCCTGGAGCACAAAAGCAGTGTTAAGTCGCTGGGGTATATTTGTAGCAATAGCCAACAATACATTGTATGGGTCACAATTATACATTTTTCTTTTATGCCAAAAATCATTAGGATATTAAGTAAAGATCATGTTCCATGAAGATATTTTGTAAATGTCCTACTGTAAATATATCAAAACTTAATTTTGAATTAGTAATATGCATTGCTAAGAACTTAATTTGAACAACTTTAAAGATGATTTTCTCAATATTTAGATTTTTTTGCACCCTCAGATTCCAGATTTTAAAATAGTTGTATCTCGGCCAAATATCGTCCTATCCTAACAAACCATACATGCATAAATCTCAATTTTTAAAAATTTACACTTAAGACTGGTTTTGTGCTCCAGGGTCACAAATATCACACTGCAAAAACGAACCAGGATACAGAAAAAGAGACGCAGAGTCGAAGGCAGTTTTCAAATATTATATTAATCTTTATTTGAGCTTTGACAAAATCCCATAAAATCCGAAGCTCCAACCTTTACAAAAATATGTCTTCTACAAATGTCTTCTGTGGTCTTTTCATGGGAGCGAGCGAATAAACCTGGAGCACAAAAGCAGTCATAAGTAGCACAGTTATATTTGTAGCAATAGCCAACAATACATTGTATGGGTCAAAATTATCGATTTTTCTTTTATGCCAAAAATCATTAGGATATTAAGTAAGATCGTGTTCCATGAAGATATTTTGTAAATTTCCTACCGTAAATATATCAAAACTTAATTTTTGATTAGTAATATGCATTGCTAAGAACTTCATTTGAACAACTTTAAAGATGATTTTCTCAATATTTAGATTTTTTTGCACCCTCAGATTCCAGATTTTCAAATATTGTCCTATCCTAACAAACCATACATCAATGGAAAGATTATCTATTCAGCTTTCAGATGATGCATAAACCTCAGTTTCAGGAAATTGACTCTTATGACTGGTTTTGTGCTCCAGGGTCACATATAGCGCTTTATACAATACTGATTATAAATGTAACGTTATGTAATAACACCATAGTATTAGGTAAAGGACTTGAAAGCGCGATTAAAATACTCATACTCCTCCTCAATGATGCTGCTGTAAGGCATTTAAAAGCACATCATAAAATCATAATCGCTAACATTCCTTTTTTTGAGATCGAGAGTGTGATGCGACGACACGAGAATCTAATAAAGAGTATCAATAGTGTACTTCACTGAATTACTCACGCGTATCGTGTTGTTTTCGTGATGTTTGTGAGGAATTCTCGAGAAGCTCCTGCTGCGATGAGTTCCGGGATTGAGACACGTCACCTACATACGGGTCTCTGGACACGTCACATCCGGAACAATTCACTTGCCCGCTCACATTTACTTATTATTATTATTACAGTTATTAATCTTGCTTTCGTATAAATTGTTTGTCTTTATTATTTCACACTAAAAATGAAAATAATTCTGAGTTTGCACCGCGCTGTGAGCGGAAGGCGCGCTTCTCCTCCCGGCCGCTGGAGGCGCTGATGACGCGCGAGATCTGCGACAGGCGCGAGTTCAAACATTCAAACCGAAGCTTCACTCAACAAAAACATTCGCAAAAAAACAGCTTAAATATATAAACACCGACCTTTTATCCATCAAGATACATATAACACATGTAAGTAACCTTTCCTTCTCATAAACTGTATCGCTGTGATATCCGAGTAGACGGTATTTTGTGTTTTGTTCATCTGAACAGTGGATACTTTAGTTTACTGCGTTCAGTGTGATATATTAAATAATACAATGTTTTGAACAATATATGTAATAGACAGTAGTGTATATATGTCATACATACAATATTTTATAAATGATTATACAGCTGCGCATCACAGAAATAAATTACAGTTTAAAGCACATTAAAATAGAAAACCATTATTTTAAATTGCAATATTATTTCACAATATTACTGTTTTTTTTCTATATTTTTGATCAAATATATGCAGCCTTGATGAGCAGAAGAGACTTATTTAATAAACATAAAAAATCTTACTGATCCCATATATAATAAAATATTATAAATAGTATATATACACAGAGATGTTAAATATTTTATATATAAGTAGTATGTTATAGTTTTTTTTTAAAGAGTTGTTGTTGTTGTGTTAAGTGCTTTTAGCATATTGGTCTTGTTTGGAAGTCTGTATGTTGTGAAGCGAGCTGGTGTGTGTTTCTGCAGGCGATGGGTGTCTCTGAGCTCTGGTCCGTCCTGGATCCGGTCCGGCAGTCTGTGCCGCTCTACAGTCTGTCAGGACAGACCCTCGCCGTGGACCTCAGCCTGTGGGTCTGCGAGGCCCAGCACGTGCAGGGCATGATGGGAAGAGTCACCAAACCGCATCTCAGGTGAGTCTGGAAGCAGTCGGACAGATCTGAGCCGTTTATTACAGACTGGCTCAGGTGTGGATGCTGTGTGTCGCGCAGGAACCTGTTCTTCCGCGTGTCCTCGCTCACGCTGATGGGTGTGAAGCTGGTGTTTGTGATGGAGGGAGACGCGCCGAGCATCAAAGCCCAGACCATGAGCAAACGCAGCGAGATGAGATACGGCGGAGCCAAGGCCAAACCCACCGCTGCTAAAAACACCAGCAGAGCCCGATTCAAGGCCGTGCTGAGAGAGGTGAGCCTGCTTTCCTTCTCCACATGCTGTTAGAACCGCTGAACTGTCACCTAAGTTTACTTAATAATACTTCCTTGCATTCATATAGCGCTTTTCTGGGTACTCTAAGCGCTTTAATTGGAAGAAGGGAATCTCTTCAACCACCACCAGTGTGCAGCATCCACCATACTTCACTATATGTAGCACAAAACAGTCATAAGGGTCCATTTTTACTGAATAAATAAGCTTCCATTGATGTATGGTTTGTTAGGATAGGACAATATTTGAAAATCTGGAATCTGAGGGTACAAAAAAATCTAAATATTGAGAAAATCATCTTTAAAGTTGTTCAAATGAAGTTCTTAGCAATGCATATTACTAATCAAAAATTAAGTTTTGATATATTTACGGTAGGAAATTTACAAAATATCTTCATGGAACACGATCTTACCCCAGCGACTTAACACTGCTTTTGTGCTGCAGGGTCACATATTACCAAATAAATCCTAATCTAATCATGACAAACTATATATCGTTGGAAAGGTCTAAGACTTCTAAATAGCTATTTTATCACAGTTTTTTGTTACAAATTATGTAGGAACAGTAATACATTAATTTATGACAAGAGTGCTCCTCAAAAATCTACATCATGACAGGAATCACAAAGGTTGCCTTTTTCCCTATCACGCTTTATAAATCATCATAAATTATATATCAATTGAAAACTTAAAAAACCTCCTGTAAAAACCATTTTAAAATCAGACATTGCTTGACTGTGGAAATGGTACTTCAAAATCATATTACAAAATGTTTAGATGTTCTATGTTCAAGACGAGCCTTCACTTGATACAGGAACTATTCGAGCCGTTCATGCCAGACTGGGGAGAGAGGTGTTGTAATAATGTAAAATATGTGAAAAATAATGTGTTTTTCGAACAACCTAGTATGAGAGCCTGTTCTAGTACACCCCCAAAACAAAATCAAGACTTTGTAAAAGAGCATAATAGGACCCCTTTAAAGGGTTAAAGTGTTTCTGCACAGTGCGCTGAGATGCTGGACTGTCTGGGAGTGCCGTGGGTGTCGGCGGCGGGCGAAGCGGAGGCCATGTGTGCTTATCTGGACTCACGGGGCGCTGTGGACGGATGCATCACTAACGACGGAGATGTCTTCTTATACGGCGCTCAGACCGTCTACAGGAACTTCAACATGACTACAAAGGTTCCTACTCCTGTTTAAGTCTCCACGCTAGGGTTTCAACAAACGATTATTTTGACAATCGATTAATCTGACAACTAATCGACGATTATTTCACTGATTAATCGGTAGACTTTGATTGATTATTCAGCTTTTGCAGTTAGTTAAAATATTGAGTTATACATATTCTAACAAATAAATAAAGTTAATCACTTCAGCTTTTTAAAATCATATTATGTAATTATAATTATTATATGATTCATTTATAGAAATAAATATATTTGTCTGAGAAACTCTCTTATTCACCATTTAATTAGCTATATGAAACATTATTCTGCCTAACATCTCCTTTTGTTAGTCTTTTATATGGATAAGAAACAAAATAAATGTAAGAGATAACACGCTTTATTTTTGGATAAACTATTTTATTCACAACATAATCTCTTAAAATACTTTATAGGGTTATTATAATAATCAAAACAGTCCTGAGCTAGATCAAGCTTCGATCTCTGCAAACCAAACTATCAGTTTAATGTAATATATTTTCCCACTAATAAACAGATTTATCGCTAGCTAGCTCCACACTGGAGAGCTGCTTTATAACAGAAAATAAAGTTGTAATTCTAACTGAAAGCGACACTGACTCTGGCTTTTCATGTTTAATGCTGTAAAGCTGCTTGGTTTAAGGCTGTCTGCTGCATAAAGTATTATATAAATAAACGCAGAGCTCGTGCAAACATCACATCGCTGTAATCAGATGCTTTCTTAACTGCTGCTTTCTCACCGCTGTCAGTTTTTGTTGTTTATTTCGTTATTGAGAGGAAAGAGCGCAGCATATATTTACATCTTCATCCAAACGCTGTTCGGCTGCGTTTGCTCTGAATTACTGTTTTGCTCTACAGCGCCTCACTGGTCAAACCACAGTACTGCAGGCTCTTACACTAGCTCACATGAAGTCAAACGGCTACTCCACAACAAGAATATTTGTCAACAATTTATGTTTTTATTGCAGGATCCTCAGGTGGACTGCTATCAGACGTCTCGTGTTCGGGCCGAACTCGGGCTTTCCAGAGACACTCTCGTGGGGCTGGCCGTTCTCCTCGGCTGCGACTACATCCCCAAGGTTCAGCAGATTTATAGGATGAAAGGCTTTCTGAAATGATGAAACGTTATAGTGAATGTTGTGCTGTTCTCTTTCTGGTCCTGTAGGGCGTCGCCGGAGTCGGCAAAGAACAGACACTGAAGCTGATTCAGAATCTGAAAGGAAAAAGTCTTCTTCAAAAGTATGAATCGTACTCTATTCAGGATTAATAACTAAAATTAAAACCAACTTGGTTATTTTATTTCAGCTGGTTGCCAAGGCAACATTTCTCATTATCATTTGGTTTAATTTGAAATACTAAAATAACTAAAACTAAACAAGCAATTAAATAATTTTTTTTAGAATTTTTAAAACAAAAACAACTAAAATTACTAAAACATTAACTAAAATAAAGTGAAAACAGAAAATAAAAAAATGTATCTAATTCAAAATATTATTAGTATATTAATGATAAATGCTTCCTTATATAAGCTATTTCCAATATTTCTGCTGTAATTGTGACAAAGATGCTTGTTTTTTTTTATGATTTTACTAACAGAGACTGTGAGTATTGATATTAAATTAATTAATCATGTTTTGTCACATTTTTAGACGATTCAAGATCTGTTTGTTCTTCAAACAAAAAAGTTATTGAGAAGAGGGGAATAAATATTTGTATATTTTTTTCGTATAGTTTTTTACATCTTAATTTTATGTATTTTAATTTAGATTACACCAGCCCCTGTTTGAGAACCGCTGCTTTATTATACTCCAATACTCCAGGTTATTTTTGTTTTCTCACATTAGTCAGGCTGTTTTAATTGTAATATTGTTTATTGTATTATTTAAACAGACAGTTCTGGCCTTTTTACCCAACAGGCACCTTGATATCAATTTGACATCAAATATGAGTCAAGACTTGATCAAAATGCTGTAACATCATTTTAAATTAAGTTTGGACAGCAATTTGAAAATAGGTTAAGTTAATCCCACACTAAAATTGTTTTAATATATTTTTAGGCCAATATATGTATGACGTTTAATTTACAGCAAGTTAAAGTCATGTCAAGTTTTTGACGTCAGTTTGATTTACATATTTGACATCAATTGTGATGTCTTCAAGTGTTTTAGGTTATTACATGCAGAGGTTTTTTCAGAATTTAGCAGTAGGAAATTATTAGTCATCCAGTTTTTATATCAACTATGCATTCTGTTAGTTTTGCAAATTGGTATGTTTCGTCGGGCCGTGAAGAAATATAGAGCTGAGTATCATCAGCATAACAGTGAAAGCTAACACCGTGTTTCCTGATAATATCTCCCAAGGGTAACATGTAAAGAGTGAAAAGTAACGGTCCTAGTACTGAGCCTTGAGGTACTCCATACTGCACTTGTGATTGGTATGATGCCTCTTCAATTTCTCGTTTTCATGTGGTTTAATTCGAAGTACTAAAATAACTCAAACTAAACAAATAAATAAAAATTAATAAAAACTGATCCCAATCTTGAACGGCAGTGTGTGTGTGTGTATACACTACCAGTCAAATGTTTTTGAACAGTAAGATTCTCTTCTGCTCACCAAGCCTGCATTTGATCCAAAGTACTGTCTTTTTTTAAACCTCTGTTGCCCACTGGGTAAAAGTGCGTGTTGGTTCAGAGTTCAGTGTGTTTCTGCTTGACTGCAGGTTCATTGAGTGGGATGCAGACAGAGCTGAAAGGTCAGAGGTCGCGGTGAAGAAGGTCACGCACTGTCTGGTCTGTCGACACCCTGGTCAGTATCAGTATGGTCTGATTCCTCGACACGCTTACTGAGCTGAGACTCGTCAGTGTTTACTGAGCTCCTCTCGTGTCTCGTAGGCTCGGCTAAAGCGCACGAGCGCAGCGGCTGTGTGTTCTGTGAGAGCGAGCGCTTCTGTTCGCCGCAGGACTACGATTCCCAGTGTCCCTGTGAGTGGCACCGCACCGAACGCACTCGCCAGGCGTCCTCCGTCGAAGCCAGCATCAAGAAGTACGTAAAAAAATACACATGTGCTGCAGGGGTGTGCGATATGGACAAAAAACAATATCTCAATATTTTCTGGGATTTTATCGATTGTGGAACCAGTTCACCAAATCAGACTGAAGCGTCTGAATCAGTTCACGGCTCGAGCGGCACAGAGCTACAAGATACTCCATCAAAACAAACTTCAGACGCCTGACAGTCACTGCGACCAGAAACAAGCTGAAATACGGGCGAATCTGATCCTGTGATGAATGAACTGATTCAGCTGCAGTTCCTCCAGCACTCACTGAGCTGAGGAAAAGACCGATGAGCCGCTGATATGTAAACAAACTAATGAATTGAACCAGTTCACTGAAACAAACTGCCCAAAAGATCCAGTTCATGGAAAATAATCGTTTTGAGTAACTTGTAGTTCTGTGCCACTCAAGTTGTGAACTGATTCAGATGCTTCAGTCCGAACTGGCTCCACAGTAGTTCACTAAAAAGAATCGGTTCAAAAGAGTGATTCGTTCGTGAACCGGACATCACTCTGGTTCATTTGCCTGAGGCTCTGGATTACAGGTGATAATGCTGTAAATAATGTTCAGTTTCTTGCACAGACCGATCGTTTCTCTTCATAAGACCTCAATATATCGTCAGGAGCCACAGGGATTCATGTTGTGCTCCTTGATATGCTTTTTTTTATTCTCAAGTGACAGCAGCTGTTGACTCGCATTGTATGAATCACCAAGGACAGGTTTCAGCTAAAAAAATCTTCTCTACTGTTCTACTGAAGAACAAAGGGGAGAGTAAATGAACAGCAAATGTTAATTTCTGGGTGAACTGTCCCTTTAAGAGTGTGTAATGGTGTTTGCAGGAAGACGCTGGCGTGTGAGCAGTTCCCCTTTACTGAGGTGAGTATTATAGTCTGGTTTCTTCATGTAGGACATCAGGGCCCGTATTCACAAAACATTTTATCTTGCCACTAAAAGGTCTCCTAAATAGCAGTATAGCAGTTTTCTCTTCACACCTATTCACAGAGCTGCTGAGACTAACTTGTACTAAGGAATAGAGAGAAGTCTTAAGCTCAGAGTAAGGGGGCGGGGTTTACCTCGTTGCTATGGGTGATGTCATCAAGCTTATTAACAATGCACACCGTGATTGGCTGATAGTCTGTCAGAGATTTATTCATGGAAATATTGTAGAGCATGATATTATGTTGCAATATTCAAATAAAGGTTTAAAAATAAAAATGTTAATTGCCACATTCAAATAAAGATGAAGAGTTTATTTGCAAAAACTTTTTAATTTTCAAAAGTCATGTTTTTTATTATGTTATCATGTTTTTATTGTGTTAGTTAGATGTAGATGTATCTACAGAGTAGAATAATCATGGCTGATAGTAAGACATGCAAACGTAAAACAGCTAAAAGAACAGCTGTTACTTCTTCAGCAGCTGCTTAATGAAAACAAGGATATAATCAAAGCAGAATCTGGAGTTAGGATAACGTCCGAAACCAAAGGCGATATCTTTTTAAAAGCTCATTATCGTCAGACGTTTCTGAACTGTTTCTGTTCTGAGGCAGATTGCCAGAAACAGCTCTTTTAGGATAGTTTGTGGCTTAGGACTCCTCTTCACGGCTCCTAACCTTTCACAGATTTAGGAGCTAGTTTTAAACGCTTTGTGAAATACTCTTAGAGCAAACATTTAGGAGTCCTACGTTTAGGACTGACACGCCCGATATTTTTAAGATTGTCTCCTAAATCGGCGAGTTACGAGCTGCTTTGAGATGTTTTGTGAATGCGCACATTCAGACTGGTTTGCTGATGTTTCAGATCATCCGTGAGTTCTTGGTGCCGAAGGACAAACCCGTGCCGCCGTTCCGCCGGAGGAAACCCAACCTGCTGCTCCTGCAGGTACGGAGCGCTTCAGAGCGATTCTGAGGGTTTATATGAGCTGTTTTCTGAGGGACGTGTGTTGGTTTGTCAGACGTTTGCTCTGGAGAAGATGGACTGGCCCAAACACTACAGCAGCGAGAAGCTTCTGGTGCTGATGACCTACACTGAACTCATGAACCGCAGACACGGCCGAGACTCGCAGGCCCAGATCCAGCCCATCAGGTGACTGCACTCAAACACACTTCACCTGACATTACATACAATACTACATTTATCATTTTCTCTTAACTTGATCTGCTAAAATAACTGCAACTGAAATAAAAATTAATACAAACTATATAGACATATTTTAAAATTATTAATAATAATAATGGTAAAAAACACAACAAAATTACTTTTCACACACACACACTCACTCACTCACACACTCTCTCTCACACACACACACACACTCACAC
>NW_015663712.1:85187-86030 GCF_001515625.1 Sinocyclocheilus rhinocerous
CACACACACACTCACTCACTCACACACACACACACACACTCACTCACTCTCTCTCACACACACACACACACACTCACTCACTCTCTCTCACACACACACACACACACTCACTCACTCTCTCTCACACACACACACACACACTCACTCACTCTCTCTCACACACACACACACACACTCACTCACTCTCTCTCACACACACACACACAGCTGTTCAAAAGTTTGGGATCAGTAAGATTTTTAATGTTTTTTAAAGTAATCTCTAATGTTCATCAAAACTGCTATTATTTTTCATGAAAAATACAGAACTGTGGAATATGATTCTAATGTAAAACAGCTGTTTTCTATGTGAATATCTGTTAAACTGTAATGTATTTCTGTGATGTGCAGCTGTATTTTCAGCATCATTACTCCAGTCTTCAGTGTCACATGATCTTCAGAAATCAGTATAATATGCTAAAAAATCTTTTTTTAACTGTATACACTACTGTTCAAAAGTTTGGGGTCTGTAATTGTTTTTCTTTCTTTTTTTTTTTTAAGAAATTTATACTTTTTGTATTTATCAAAGATGTGACAGTAAAGACATTTATAATGTTATAAATATTTCTATTTTAAATAAATGCTGTTCTTTTGAACTTTCTATTCATCTGTGAATCCTGAAAAATAAAATGTATCAGTTTCCACAAAAATATTGTGCAGCACAACTGTTTTCAACATTAATAATAATCAGAAATGTTTGTTGAGCAGTAAATCAGCATATTAGAATGATTTCTGAAGATCATGTGACACTGAAGACTGGAGTAATGATGCTGAAAATACAGCGCTGCATCACAGAAATAAATTACA
>NW_015663712.1:87226-97230 GCF_001515625.1 Sinocyclocheilus rhinocerous
GTTTCCACAGAAATATTGTGCAGCACAACTGTTTTCAACATTAATAATAATCAGAAATGTTTGTTGAGCAGTAAATCAGCATATTAGAATGATTTCTGAAGATCATGTGACACTGAAGACTGGAGTAATGATGCTGAAAATACAGCTGCGCGTCACAGAAATACATTACAGTTTAACAGATATTCACATAAAAAATGTAAAAATTGTGAAATATTATTTTAATCTAAAATATCTGTTTTCTATGTATTTTTGATCAAACAAATGCATCCTTGATGAGCATATAAATGTTTTTTTTTTAAACATTCAAAATCTTATTGATCCCAAACTTTTGAATGGCCGTGTGTGTGTATATAGAATAGAATATTTAATATAATACATTTTTATCTGCATTTTTTGTTTTTATTTTAATAATGTTTTACATCTTTTTTTCTGTAAATATGTTTATATCTTGTGTTCAGTTTTACTTTGTCTATAGTGAATATATATTTTCGTTCTTAAATATTTTCTAGGCTAAAATGCTCTTTTTCTGTGAAAATGTTTATGTCTCCTCTGAACAGAATATATAAACGGCGTGTTAGGAGCGGCGTCTCCTGCTTCGAGGTCGTCTGGAAGAAACCAGGTGACAATCTTTGAATGCATCAGCAGATACGGTTGAGTTCTTCTGTGTTGTGTGGATGAGTGACAGCTTGTTAGTGTGTTGTTGTGAGCTGGGATCAGCAGGGGTCAGGGGTCACAGGTGACGGAACACATGTGTCACTCTCAGGTGCTAAAAGAGCTTCCTGTAGACACCGTGAGCCTCGCCAATCCACACTCACACAGCCGTAAAACCTTTATTACAGTGCTTTACACGGCTTTTACTCTCGCTTCAGCTTTAAAACGGCATCATATAATAACAGGCCTTCAAAGAAATCAAGGAATGTTATGTTTCAAGGCCTGGAACGCTCATAGAAATGAGTGAAATATTTGTCAAACTTCTTTTGTGTATCGAGAATGAACGATTTTTGCTCTTCAATATTTTACATGTTAAATTCAGCACTTTTTCAGTGTCGAGTAAAGCATGCAGTCTGTCCATTAAGAGACATTTAGTGAGTGGAATCATTTAAATGATTCATTTGATTCAGCGTCATTGGTTCAGCAGTGAGATGATGGTGGAGTTGGTTTCAGCTCATGTTTGAGTGCTGGTTGTGTGGCGTGTCAGATCACTATGTGTTCGCTGAGGGCCGTGAGGAGCAGACGGAGGTGCACACGCTGGAGGAGGAGTCTCTCTTCAGCCTGGCGTTTCCCGGGATCGTGCAGGACTTCCAGCGGGAGCGAGCCGGCGCTCAGGAGAACAACACCAAGAGTACGTGCATCATTCATTCATTCAGAGCAGGTGAAGGACAGACGCTGATAAAAAAAAAAAAAGACAAAAAAAAATTACATTTCAAAAGTAAATAGAATGCATACAAATACAAATAATTCAAAATATTAATAAATACTATAATAGTATATTAATGATACTAAAATAACACTGGTTGACAGTTGTGGCAAAAATGTGATTATTGTAATGCACTTAACAATGCAAGTAAATGTTACAAAATAAACATTTAAAAGACAAGGGACTAGTTGTAATGATTTTCTGTGTTAATGCCACCAAATAAAATTTGTGGTTGAAGTCAACATAAAACGAAAACTGCGGCCTAATTTTCTATATCCAAATGAAACAATTTATCAAACACGAATAAACTGTGAGACGGTACTTTTTTCCTCCGGATATTAATGAGATTGTAGAACGTGGGCGATGCAAAAAAATAAAAATAAATGGAAAGAGTTCTGAATGCAAGTTTTATGAAGGAACATATGTGCGCAGATTTATAATCAACACCGCAATATTCTTTAAAATATCAATATTGTCAGCTTTGATTTCATGCTGAATTTACATTTTCCGATGTGTTTATTGAAGGGTGAAGAACCACTAAAATATCAGCATTGTAGCTCTAAGTTATCTGTAAAACACGTTTTTAATGTCATGAGATGAATATTTGTATTAGGACAAACTTTGAAGGACTTATTTTATAAGATGGCCCTAGAATAACTTTTACAATTTATAAAGCGGATAGTTCCGGTGCTTGATTCTGATTGGCTGAGCCGCGTTCGAAGCTGTTGTAAATGACTCTTGAAGAGTTATGTGTATACAAAATTGTTCTTCTGAGTAGAATTGTATTAAATTTTTTTACATTTTTATATAATATATTTAATATTTTATTTTCATTTTTTATGTTATTATTTGTGTCTCAATCGTTGCAGAAAGGAAGCCGAAAGCGAGGAAAGAGAAGCCGGCCGATTCCCATGATGCCGTGTCGGATCTCTTTGCTCAGATGTCTCTGCAGACGGACGCGGATCCAGACCCTGGATCTACCCAGAATCCTCCACAGCCTCCTCCTTCCCAGAATTCCCTGTCAGAGTCGGCTCTGATTGGCCAGCTGCATCTCAGCAGTATAGACTGGGACTCTTCGTCGTTCACCGCCTCGCCATCCCAGAAGCCTCAGAGCGACAGAACTGACCTGAGACCTGCGGAAGACACAACCTGTTCTCTTAAAGAGCGAATAATCATGAAACAGCAGCTGAAGAGTCCAGAATCTGAAGAAGACGACTGCCGTTCAATCCCAGCTAACGCTCGCAAGACCAAAACAAGTACAGACCCCACCGTTAAAACCAGCAGAAGCCCTGTCAGACCTGCAGCCAGGCCTCTGAAGAGCGTGTCGGGACGCAGAAACCCTTCTGAGAACTGCAAGAGCGTGTGTAAGACGAGAGCCGTCAGTGACGACAGCGACGCGGAGAACCGACCCGGATCACACGAGCCCAGAAACAGAGCCAGGGTCCCGCTCCGGACGCAGAAATCAGCCGGGAGCCAGCAGACGAGTGTTAAAGCTGCTGGAGCACCAGAGAGAGAGTGTCACGCTGCCACACTCATCCAGGTGCATCATGGGACGCTTGAGGAGGACGCTTCGCTGGACAGTCCTCGACCGCTGGCTGAGAGACTCAAGATGAGGTTTGGAAAGTGAATGGAGCGGAAGCGAGACCGTTTGTTTGTTTGAGAGAGTCATGTTTGGAATTTAAATTTGCTAATAAATTTATACACAATTTGTCTTTTTATATGCAGTTTTTGTCAAATACCTTTATAAATAAATATATATATATATATATATAGAGAGCAATGATATGCAAGTGCTATGACGAGTCTCAGTCTAACGCAGCATACGTAACAAGTTTTTTTTTTGTTAATTATATAACAGATAAAAAGAAAACAGATAGGTAGAATAGAATTAGAATAGAGAATCCTAGAGTTAGAGGGTCAAATAAAGATGGAAGAGATGTGTTTTTAGCCATTTCTTGAAGATGATATTTACATTTACATGTATATACATTTATATATTTTATATTATATATAAATAGATTTAATATATAAACACAATATATGTTTCTTGAATATATACATGCATGTGTGTGTATCTATATATACATAATAAATATACACAGTACACACACTTATATTATGTAAACAAAAACTTATTTTGAATGCGATTAATTGTTTGAAAGCACTAATATATATATATATTTAATTTTTTACCATTTTTTAAAATATTTATTTTACCTGTGTACATTATTTTCTTTTCTTCATATATGAAAATCCCATATTTTTTAAAACAAATGTACAGTATGATCTTGGTAGATTATCTGTAATCCCAATGAAAATAGAGATGCATCATCACAATAAGCACAGCGTTATTAAAAAGCAGTTAAAGAATCAAGCATCCTCTTGCGCTGAAAGAAGCCGTCAGAATAACTTCAGGATCAAAGTAACGGTCTGCTCCTAATAAGGACATAAACACCGGTCACTTCCTGTCAGGCCTTGATCTTGAGTGACAGGTGTCACACCTCCCCAGACAGCTGCGCTCACACTTCTGTCCTCTGCAGGGACATTTTCAAAGAAAAACATGCTTTTAGAAATCATATCTGTTTATTAATAGCGTTAAACTCTTGACTTTTTTTATTGTCTCTCTCATGACTCCAAATAGTGTTGAAATTTGCCATAATTTAAAATCCTAAACATTTAATTTCCCTCTATAATAAATTCTTCTTGGCACTTATTTTTGCATGAAGAACACTAATAAGTATTTTCCATAATAATCCATATGGAAATGAAAACATCTGTCAATTACTTTTAGGAACGTCTCTGAGAGTAGGTTTTGTAGAAAGCTTCTTTTTGTTTTGTAGAAAGATTTTTAAAACATTTTTCTTAAACGAGCGTTAAGGGAACATTCCATTTAGTCATTTTGAAACAATATGGGAATGTTACTTTTGAACGTTGTCTGAAAGTTCTGAAACATTTAAAAACATAGTAACATTAAAAAAAAAATGTCCACGTTTCAAGAAAAAAAGTTCCATAAACGATGTATAAATAAATGTTTTCGTGCTAACGTTTTGAGAACATTATTAAAGAGCAGATAACTTTGAATGAACGTTGCATTAATGTTGCTGAAGAACGTTTGTTGATAACTGTGAGAGAACCTTGGCGGAACGTTCTCTGTTAGCTGGGAATCAAGGCCAGATCATTATTCCTGAACAGAATAAAGGTTTGAATGCGTTTTTTAGGTAAAAGTGCCGCCCTTATTAAACAAGCCGCTCATAGTTTGATGTTAGTTGCGAGACGCGCTCGTGTGAAGCTCGTCTGATCGCGTCAGTGCGCTAATTGTCGTCGCGTCGACTTAAAGAGTCATTTCCCACAAAAGGGAATCTAATTATTTTCTTTTCTCTTTCACGTTATCCGCCAGCATCGCCTTATTCGCACGTGGGTGGCAAGCGCGCGGTCGCCTCTTTGAACTCCGCGCTCGTGAAGTAGCTATAAAAGCGGCGAAGATTGGCTTTTGCGCATTTTCTCGCGGATATGGCGCAGATCGACGTCGACGCGTTCACTTCCCAGGTTTTGTCCCAGTGGGACTGGGGCGGAGAGGACAGGGCGTTTGGAGACGCGTCGTCGCCGGAGTCCGGGCGCAGAGACGAGCAGCAGAAGCCCAAAGTGAAGATGAGCGTGAAGAGGAGGATGAAGGCCAGCGAGCGCGAGAAGCTGCGCATGCGCAGTCTGGCGGAGGCGCTGCATCAGCTCCGCGAGTATCTTCCGCCGGTGTACAGCCGCAGAGCGCAGCCGCTCACCAAGATCCAGACCCTCAAATACACCATCCAGTACATCAAAGAGCTCTCCAGCGTCCTCGAGCAGCACAGCGGTCCCATTCAGCTCTGAAAGCGCCGCTGCTCTGGGAACGCTTCGAACGCGTGTCGGCGCTGGAAACATTGTATCATTTTGTAACATTGCGGGAATGTTACTTCCGGAGTTCGGAAGCGTTTGATGAGCGTCCAGCGTCTCTGAGAACAGTTTCTGAGAACGTTCCCCAGCTGCTGCTGTTGTACAGATTCATATTTTTCTGTGTTTGTTTGTTTGTTCGTCCACTCTCATGATTTTATTCGGATGTAAATATTTCTTGCTGATGCTTGAGTGGAGTGTCGGTGTCTAATATTAAGACTAGTGCCTTTTAAACTGGAATCGCTGAATAAACGATTTGTTCGTGTTGATATAATCTGGTTTTTGTATTTTGTGTCAAGATTGTTTTTGGAGCGCATAAACGCTTTATCCCAGGTAACAGATTTGGGTTATAAAAGCGTTGTGAGAACATTGATCTAACGTGTCTAAAACGTTTAAATGTCCAATTTTCTTGTCGTGATTATAATAACGTTATTTAAAGGTTACAAAAACATTTCTTACAACTTTCTAATATTTACACCCAAAATATGTTATTTGAATGTTTATTTGTAACATTCTAAGAACGTTAAAAATGTCCAGTTTTCTTGTTGTGATTAAAAAGTTATTTAAAGGTTGCAAAAATGTATCTTAGAACGTTCAGGTACAAATAACATCATAAGGACATTTCGAGAATGTTGACGTTTTCTCTCAGCGTTATGAGAAGAGAAGGCAGGCTATATCAAATATTAATAAAGTTACAAGAACATTCCATAAACATTACTTTAAGAACGTTTTGTTGTGGCGTTTATATCACTTTTTAAAACGTTAGTAAAAGTTGTGTTAGCTGGGATAGGCACAACCTTTTTTTGTGATATATATTATAATATAGCCTATAGGCCTATTATATATAATTTTAATATTATATAATATCCTATTTTGTTGCTTGAAAACGAAGGCCAAAGTTAAACTCAAAGACAAAATACATCTTTTCCTCCTTTTTTTCCATAGCAAAGCACATGCTATAAAACTTCTAACAATTAAAAATAATAAGATAGGCCTAAATACAGAAAATGATGAATCTATAATTATTATATTTTTATGTATTATATTTTTGCGTGAATAAAGCGAGCCAAAATAGGAAAACACTAAAATACTTTGTGCTTTGGGATTAAACCGGTTTACGTACAACGGCGTCGTGACGTCGGTGTTGCGACAGGAACGCCGGCCAATCGCAGCGCTGTGTTCGCCGTGGGCGGGGCCTCGCGGTACAATGACGCTGTGACAAAGAATCAGCGCTCGTCGTGACGGAGCGGCGCGGGCCGCCATTTCAAAGCCGAGGAAACGCGGGAGCTTTCGCGCTTTAACCGACGGATGCTTGTTTTATAGAATACACCGAATTACGTTGTGTATTTTTAAGGCTCGTTGTTTCGAAGAGCTCTTAATCTCATAAGGTAAGTGAGTGAAAACGAGCTGTGAGCGTGTAATGGAGCGCTTGTGTGTTTACTGTCAGCGAGCCGTTAAACCCCGCATTCGCCGTCGGTAATTCTGTGGAAAAACTTCAGCGTTTAGCAGCAAACGCGTGTTTCTTTGATAGTTAAGGGTGTATTTGTCTTCTCAGATGATGTTTTTATCATCTAGAGCGATTATAGTTCTGTTATTTCGTTCAGCTGTGATTGTGGCGACAGAACGGGTTTTAAGCCTCCGGTAAATCTCCGAATGCGGGAAATAAATGAAGTTAAGAGCTCGCAAATCCCTTTCAATTCACCAGACTAATGTAACAAGTGTTATTCTGTGCGATTGAACACACTTTCAGTAGGAATAATCGTTATATTCAGGTGCAATAACGACAAAACGGCGAGAGAATACATTCAGCAACAGGATTCTATAGTATCGAGCGTTTAAATTCCAAATCTACATGTAAATGTTAAAATTTGCGTTATAGTATTGCTACATGAGCCTCCATGAAAATGGAACGGAAACATTGATGACGTCATCTTACACTCACGGGTGTGTGCAAACTGTTATCCAATAAAATGCTCTGGAATGAGAAGCACCGCCCCCTACTGACATCAGATAGCAAATCAGGGTTCACCGCTGTAGTGTAAATATAAATATATTTGGAATGTCCTGCCCCAACTTCCTGTTTCATTAGGAAATGAGGTCTCTAATGAGCCACGGACTGCTAAAATAGTAATTTCCTTCTCAATAATCTTGCATCTTGAGGTGTTTTCTTTCACGCATCAGCTCTCCGTTCTCAAAAGCTCCGTTAAATCCTCTGAGCGTGTGCCGTTTCTTGCAGAAGCGTGTCTTCAGATTGCTCACTATTACAGTTGGCCGTTCACACTATTAATACACTGCTTGTGGCGTGCTCTGAAATCCCCACGGCCCGGATCAGCTGCTGCTATCCCAGCAGGCCGTGTGCTGATGTGAAGCCCGGCGTGTGGGTTTAACACGTCAGATGTTTGACATAGACGCCGGAACATTTCCAGTCTGGATCTGGGTCAGAGGTGAAGGTTTCGGGACGAGTGTAGCATGATGTGTTACGTGTTCATAGGCTCATGTGTTTACTACTGAGAATGCTGGTGTACACTACTGACAGGCTTCTTTCACTGGATAGCATTGTTGTTTTACAGATGGACGGCGACACGGAGCAGGTGAAGGAGACGACGGAGGTGATGGAGGCCACAGAGACACCCTCACCTTCAGCTGACAGCAAGATCAGGTGGGTCACATGACCAAAGCTGCTACTCTCATTGGTTGCTCTCGTCACTAGGGGTGTGCGATATATATCGTCTGCGATCTGCCATTAGTGATGAAGTCTAGTGAGTTAGACCAGAGTGTGTTCTTTCACTGCATGATTCAGTCTGTTAAAATACATTTAGAATGATCACAGTATTCAAGATATGGGGGGCAGAAAATGTATATATTTATATCATTTCATATAGTTAATCAATATCACACAAAGGGTGTCATTTTTTTTCTCCAAAAATGACCTTGATTACAAATGTGATATTGATTTTTATGCAGCAGTTCAATAAACAAGTTAATTAAGAGACTTATGTTTTAGACAGCATATTGCCTGTTTTTTTATTTCGACAATAAAAATAATTCCAAACACAGCCACAGCGCTGTTCTGCGTCTCTGAGCAACATGACGGTGATTCGTTCCTGAATGAATCAACTGTTTAAATGATTCGGTTCAATCGCAATGACTCGCTTATTATCAGTGACTTGCTGCCACCTGCTGGCAGTTTTAGTTTCACATTTAAAGTATCTTTATTATTTAAATAATTTCAAATATCAGTATTCAACGTTTTACGCTTAATATATCAAAACGTTATTTCTGCATGTGTAACTGCAGGTTAAAGCATTCATGTCCTGCATTAAACAGTGTGTAAACACATCTAAATGCCACTTCAGACGCAGCTTCTGTGTTTCCTCTGCACTGCAAAGATTCATTTTGTTGATACTGATTTTATTTGCTTGGTAACAGCCCAAATGTCGTCTTATTCTAATTCACTGATTAAATGTAAGAATTTGACTCAAAGGTTAATGCACACTTTTAGAAAGATGGCTTTATAAATATAATAGAATATGAAGAATATCAAACACTTTAGGAGTCAGCTGTCCACGGCAGTCCTTAAGATACCAGCACAATAACACACTCAGCACAATATCGCCTAATTATCGTTATCGATAAAATCGCAGAAAATATCGAGACATAATTTTTTGTCAATATGGCACACCCCTACTCGTCACTGTAATGTCGTGTGTTTATTCGCAGGGCTGGCGGAGGGAAGATGCGCGGCAGAGGAGGCCGGATGCCCCGTGGGTTCCGTGGAGGACGTGGGATGATGATGATGATGAAAGGGTTTCCACCAGGTCCCATGAGAGGAAGAGGCCGCGACGGGTTCACAAACGGATTCGGACCCATGAGGTCTTGCCCACGTGTTCTCAAGTCTTTCTTAACATTTTTATAAACTTGCTTATGAAAAACAACTTTTTAATAAATACATTTTAAATGCATTTATCCAAATATTGAATTGAAGCAAATGTAGCATTCATACAAATTTTGCATTGAAACAAATAATGCATTTATCCAAATATTGAATTGAAACTTTTACAACTTTTAACGACTTTTTCTCACTCTTTTGCAGGAGAGGCATGGGTCGCACGTGGCCGTATCCAGACATGCGCGGCCGGCGAGGTCGAGGCGGTCCAAGGGGAATGAACCTGGGTCCGCCAGGTCCACCGCCTCCACCACCTCCGCCCATGCACATGAGAGGACCTCCGCCACACATGCACAGGTATGGAGATCTGCACACCTTTATGATGTCAGATATTTCAGAAAACTAGCATTGAACCAACTAATGCATTCATCCAGATATTGCATTCAATCAAATATTGCATTGACCTAAATAATGCACTGATCAAAATATTGTATTAATCCAAATATTGCATTGAATCAAATAATGCATTTATCCAAATATTGCATTGAAACAAATAATGCATTTATCCAAATATTGCATTGAAACAAATAATGCATTTATCCAAATATTGCATTGAAACAAATAATGCATTTATCCAAATATTGCATTGAAACAAATAATGCATTTATCCAAATACTGCATTGAAACAAATAATGCATTTATCCAAATACTGCATTGAAACAAATAATGCATTTATCCAAATACTGCATTGAAACAAATAATGCATTTATCCAAATA
>NW_015663712.1:100582-112115 GCF_001515625.1 Sinocyclocheilus rhinocerous
ATGCATTTATCCAAATATTGCATTGAATCAAATAATGCATTTATCCAAATATTGCATTGAAACAAATAATGCATTTATCCAAATATTGCATTGAAACAAATAATGCATTTATCCAAATATTGCATTGAAACAAATAATGCTTTCATAGAAATATTGCATTGAAACAAATAATGCTTTCATAGAAATATTGCATTGAAACAAATAATGCTTTCATAGAAATATTGCATTGAAACAAATAATGCTTTCATAGAAATATTGCATTGAAACAAATAATGCTTTCATAGAAATATTGCATTGAAACAAATAATGCAATTTTCCAAATATTGCATTGAAACAAATAATGCATTTATCCAAATATTGCATTGAAACAAATAATGCATTTATCCAAATATTGCATTGAAACAAATAATGCATTTATCCAAATATTGCATTGAAACAAATAATGCATTTATCCAAATATTGCATTGAAACAAATAATGCTTTCATAGAAATATTGCATTGAAACAAATAATGCATTTATCCAAATATTGCATTAAATCAAATAATGCATTTATCCAAATATTGCATTCAATCAAATATTGCATTAAATCAAATAATGCATTCATACAAATTTTGCATTGAACAAAATAATCCATTCAAGCACAATAGTATCTTGGGCTGGGTTGACTATAGATTTCTCAGTTATAATCAGTTCTCGTTGTGCTTTGTGTCTCAGTTTTCGAATTCTGTCCATTTTATCTGAAAGTACATGGAGAAACACTCGTTTATATGAGTCTAAAAATACATACAAATAAATGAAAAATGTTTATATAATTTATGGAAACGTATATGTGTAGATACCGTAGAAGTAAAAAAGATATATAATGCATATGAAAACTGATAGACATTTTGGAGGAGAGATGTTGAGCGTAAAGGGGGCGTGTCTTTGCACAGGCATGGCCCGCCTCCTCCTCCGCCCCCTCCGGGACACCCGGCGTTCCGAGGGCGACCGCCACACCCCAGGGGGCGGGGCATGATGCCACCCGGCCCGCCTCGCTTCTTCCACCCCAGAGGGTAAGAACGCACTCACCTGCTCCACATAGCGCACATGTACTCGCGTGACGGCGCAGAGCACGGCTAAACCGTAACAGATCCAGCACATAAACTACATTCCACTAGTGCATGACAAGCCTGTGTTTCTTCAATTGTGTGTTTGACGAGTTTGGGCCCCTCTTGAGCACAACAGGCCAATCCAAATGTGTGATTTTATCCTTTCATGCAGCTACCACAACGGATCGGCCCCTCCTCTGCCCCGCCCGCCTCCAGGCAGGGGCCAGCGCTGGCCGGGGCCCCACACTGGCCGGAGGTTTTAACCAATTCTGTAGCGTTAACGGCCGCCGCTCACACTCATTTCAGACTCGCAGGTCCTTTACTGTAACGAGCACGCTACCTTTTTATGTTACTTCATTTGAGGACAAAGCCCCGAAAAAAAACATTTAAAAGCACTCTCACTCTGAAGACGAGAAGGAAACATGTTCCTACGTTGATTTAAATTAAGTGTATCTCATGAGACTTTTACTCCTCTAAGTGTTGTCTGGTCTGCGTGGTGCTATTCCTGTGAGCCTTAAGCAATCCTCTTCCTTTATTCCATGAGAAAGCGTAGGATTTTAGACGTTTCTCAGTACGCTGGCACTCTCCATATGTTCTTCATGTGTAGTGCTCATGAATTATTAATGATCTAGTCTCATAAATGTGCAGCTACTTTAAGTCAAGTGAGAATATTGCTGTTGAAAAGTATTCCTGTTTCTTTTTTTCCTGGAATGATTCTGTTAAAATCACAAATCCATGCATTGGTTTAACATGACCGTAGAGTAGCACTACGATTTATACTTCTTTAAATAAACCTTTCCTTGCTTTTCTATATTAAAGCTAGTTTTCGCAAGTATTTGATTCAAAATAGTACAAGTAAAAAACACAAATCCTATCCTCTGTGTTGAGTTTTGAAGTGTTATGGCACATTGTAACCGATAAAGTCATGTGAATTTGTGAATGTAAATTGAACAGATAACAGCTTTTGACTTAGTTTTGGAGAAACAAAACAATAAAGTTAAGATAAAATGACCTCTCTTTTTATGGTTTATTTAAAGTAAAAGCAACTGAATGTCCATTTCTGTAATGCATTTCTGAAGCCAAATGGACAGTAATGTAAAGACTTCTCTTACCATTGACATGAGCACAGAAATATTCACTATAATGGAAATGACAGTGTTTTTTGAGCATTTACTTATCTATATATTTACATCATGCATAATAAAGCACATAAATGACTGTCCTATGATTGAGTAAAGCTACAGTTAAACACACGGAGTAACTGATTTCCAGTGGAGTGAGGCTTTTAAAGTTACCCAGAGGGCTGAAAATTCAAGATGTCCAAGGATGTCTCCAAGTCACCGGCAGACCTGCAAGTCTCAGAGAAGCGGCACACTTCTGCTCATTCGACTGATTGGGAAATTCAGTTCAATTCTAGATGCATGAAAACCAGGACACATGCAGTGTCTAGTGCATGAGACGCAGTCGAACCAAATGCACGAGCAGTCAAAAGTTTGGAGACACTTGTGATGATCTGCAGATGTTAGAATGACAGTCTAGTGACACCGCCGACACAAATATGAAGAACATTCTGCTAGTGTTCCCGTTAAGTTCTGAAAATGTTTTTCTCTCTACAGTAGTTACAAGGCTTTTTCTTGCGTGTGTGAACATTCATGGAATGTTACATTTGAGAAGTTGGCAAGCGTTACAGTGACGTTACTTTTGAATGTTCTCTGAACAAGTTGCAACATTTAAAAACATTCGCTGAATGTCCAACTAAAGCATTTCAGGAACACATGCGTGTAAATGATGTTAGGGTTAGGCATTTCTTCAGCTATGTGCAGATTATTTAATTTTGTAAATGCATTTATACATTGCTCCGTTTAGATTTTCACATGGTCTACAATACTGCGCTGAAGAATGTAAGCAGAGCAGATCAGATCAGTGCGTCCAAACTTTTGACTCGTGTGGGTTCAATAACAGTCAAATATTTAGTGGATAATCTGAATCACTCTCTGATACGAGGGCTTTATCCTTTACATTATTATTACATTCATGTTTTAAGTGCTGTATTGAAAATAAAAGCAGCAGGAAACAGAATTCATAATCAGATGATAGGACTATTCAAAGACTCGACACCATGCTACTGATCCGTTTATGAATGTTGAAAATTACGCCGGTTCCTTTCACAGACTGAGACGCCCGGCTGCGCACTTACGAAGATTAATTTCAGTAATAACAGGTGACGTGTGTAATGTTTTATTACCATAATGTCTTCTATCCCTGCACAAGCAAATCATTCATCAAAATTGGCATAGGACTTTTTACACAAATTCTGTATAAATTTCACAAGTAATTATAAAGAAATGGCAAGTAAATCACTGGATTTAAAGCATTAGTTCACCAGAAATCAGCATTAGCTGATAATGTGTTCATCTGAGATCAGGATGAGTTTGTTTCTTCGTCAGGTTTGTAGAAATGTAGCACTGCATCAGTGTCTCAGCAATGGATGCTCTGCAGTGGATGGGTGCCGTCAGAACGAGAGCTGATAAAAACATCACAATAATCCACAGCACTCCAGTCCATCAGTTAACATCTGGAGAAGACAAAAGCTGAAACAAACAGCACTCCAGTTCATCAGTTAACATCTGGAGAAGACAAAAGCTGAGACAAATCCATCATTAAGACACTTTTAACTCAAAAATTAGTCTATAATAACGCTTCCTCCAGTGAAAAAGTGCATCTGCTGTTGTCTCTCGCATCAAAATCCAGCCACATATGTGTTTAGAGCTGTTTAAATGCTGCTTGATCTGTGCAGATTTCTCTCCTGATTCACACCAGAACACTGACTCACTGGAGGAAGCGTTATTATGGTTAACGTCTTAATGATGGATTTGTCTCAGCTTTTGTCTTCTCCAGATGTGAACTGATGGACTGGAGTGCGGTGGATTATTGTGATGTTTCTATCAGCTCTCGTTCTGACGGCACCCATCCACCGCAGTGATGCAGCGCTGCACTTCTCCAGGTCTGTGCAGGTTGATTTGTGAAGCGCTCAGAGTTGGCCTGCAGTTTTCCTGCAGCACACAGAGTTACACACGTCGCTGCTGTGATCTGTGCGAGCAGCAAGCCTCTGTGTTCCTCTGAAGCGCTCTTCTGCTGCTTTCACTCTGGACTGACTCTTCTTGTCTCCTGAAGGGGTGAGACACCCTTCTGAAGGCAGCCGGACTCGAGGAGGCCCCGCCCACCGCCGTGAAGCTCCGCCCCCGTAACCAAGGTGAGCTGCATCTCTCTGCTCGGGACTGATCTGTCAATCACACTGTAACCGTGAGAACAGAAACTCCGCCGCCTCCAGCATTAAGCCTTCTGGCATAAATATCTGCATACAAATAATAATTTTATACATACTGATTTTATTACAAAACTTAAAAATATATATTTTAAATAAGTTATGCATAATGCACTATAATCATTTTCATAACTAAGTGTTATTTTAGCATCAAAATACTATTACAGTTCTAAGAGGTTTTAGTAATTTTTTTTTTTTTTTCATTTTTATTAGGTTTTGTTTTTTTAAATGTCTACATAGTTGATTTTTATTTCAGTTTTTTTATTATTTTATACTACTCGACCTACGTGAGAAATATAGAATGGGCAACTAGCTGAAATAATTTTATAGTTTTATCATTTTAATAGTTTTAAATGGCTATACAGCTTTTATTTACAACATGAACATGACAAACATTGCCTTGGCAGCTAGCTGATTTATTGTATTTTTTATTGTAATGTCTGTATAGTTTTTATTTATTTATTTATTTTTATATATATATTTATTTTAGTAAAACTAAATCAAAATGAGAAATTTTGCCCTGGCATCTGAAAAAATAAATAAATAAACTAACACTAGCTTCTCTTTTGTTTTCTTTTCAATTATTATACAATTAACAAAAAGCAACTGTAACTTGTGGTTACAGTTATTCATGTTGCAAGGCATAATTAGTTCATTAAAACCTCTATAATGCATTACATATAAAGGCTATTTCCAGTTTCTGTAAAGAATGAGCTGTAGTAAAGGAGAAGCATTAATTAACAAACTCCCTAACTAGTGTTTGAAAAGCATCCCAGGATGCACCTCACTTTTTAGGTCGCTACATAACTCGCATTCTCTCATCTGCATACTTTATGCATTTATTTATTGACGCAATTCTACACGAACAAGATTTCCCGATATGATATCTGAGGCGCACTGAAATGTAAGGAGCTTCTCCAGACGTGTGAACAGCGAGTGATGAACCGCTGCAGAATAACACCGATATCTGCTGCTGCTCAGGTAAGAGGACGAGCCTCTAGAGACCTCTTTCTGTGTCTGCACGTGTTCATTCTGTTGCACAGCTCTGCTTTTCCAGAGGATGAGTGTATTTGACGTGCTGTTTTCTTCATGTGTGTGTGTGTGTGTGTGTGTGAGACTCCGCTGGGCTTCAGAGGAGAGACTCGTTTGATTGCAGACGCAGACGAGGAGCTGTGAGTAACACACTGACATCTACACACCCTCATGTGCTTCTCAGATGCTGCTGTGTGCTTTATTTCACTCCTGCATTAAAGCAAGCACGGCTGCAGATCTGTCTCGCTGCTTTTCATTCTTCACATCAGATGTGTGGATTTAACCATTTCTGTGACTGTTTACTGACAGCTGCATATATATGACAGATATTTTAGATAGAATTTTAATTCTATTATATAAAACATTAATATAATATAAATAAAACTACATTTATTTTATATATATATATATATATATATATGTACTACCGGTCAAAAGTTTGGGATCAGAACGATTTTTAATGTTTTTACAGGAGTATCTTCTGCTCATCAGGGCTGCATTTATTTGATCAAAAATACAGGAAAAAATGTAACATTGTGAAATATTATTATGATGTACAATATACATTAAAATGTAATTTATACTTTTTTTCAGGATTCTTTGATGAATAAAAAGTAAAAACAATATACACTACAGTTCAAAAGTTTGGGGTCGGTACATTTCTATTCTTTCTTTTTTTAGAAAGAAATTAAAACTTTTATTCAGCGAGGATGTGTTCAATTGTTACGAAGTGGCAGCAAAGATTGATATTGTTAGAAAAGAGTTCTATTTTGAATAATTGCTGTTCTTTTTAACTTTTTATTCATCAAAGAATCCTGAAAAAAGTATCAGTTTCCAAAGAAATATTTGTCAGCACAGCATTAATAATTCTAATAATAAATCAGCATATTAGAATGATTTCTGAAGATCACGTGACACTTTATACTGGAGTAATGATGCTGAAAATACAGCCACGCATCACAGAAATAAATTATATTTTAAAGGATATTAAAATAGAAACCATTATTTTATATTGTAATAACATTACTGTTTTTTTCTGTATTTTTGATCAAATAAATGCAGCCTTGCTGAGCTTTAAAAAACATAGTCTTACTGATCCCAAACTTTTGAACGGCAGTGTATATATGTATATATAAATGTATAGTTGTATTTATTTATATTGTATTATGATTCAAATAAATATGTATTCATATATAAATGTGTAATTAAATAATGCTTTTCTGAATGTTGCTGAAGATCTCTTTTGAATGAAGATGTAACCTTTTCAGACGAAATGTTATCAATATATTAACTAAGAAAATAAATAATAGTGAGGTAGATATTTGTCAAATAAAAGAATGCTAGCTGAAAGAGAAGTGCGCTGGTGTCATTTCTTTGATATTATAACAGAAGCCATGCCGTTGTTTCTTGGTTTAGTGAGTCTGAATCCTTCAGTGGACAGAAGCGGTGTCTGAGTCTCCGTCTGTGTTTATGAGCAGACGCTGTGTTCATCACGGATCCAGTCTGCTGCGGTCTCTCAGCGCTTTCTCAATGTGTTCGGTCTGTGCAGAAGACAAGCATCGTGTTCTACTGAAGCAGCTGCTGTTACCTTGGTGACCTCCATAGCAACGCCCTCAGCAGATTACACTGAATATACTCCAGACAAACATGAGCCCGTTACTACGGAAACCTGAAAGTAACCCATGCTGAAGTGTAACCAGTTTCTGACACATTTTACAGAGTACAATGTATACAAAAATACATTCATTTTATTTATAAATAAAATAAATTTATATATAAAAATAGTGTTAAATAAATACTTTATATTTATATGTATAAAACATTAGAATTATAAAAATATAAATATACAGGCTAATTAAAAACTATAAAATATACATTTAAAAAAATGTGTAGCTGTGTATAAAATGACAATAAATTAAATATTAAAACCAGTATTTAAAAAAAAATTTGAAAACATTAAAATATTTGAACTAACTAAAAAGTATTTAAAATATATAAAAATACATATTTATTCTATATTATACTTTACATTTATATAAAATGTATTGTATGTGTGTGTATATATATATTTCTAAAATACTGAGAAAATCATCTTTAAAGTTGTTCAAATGAAGTTCTTAGCAATGCATATTACTAATCAAACATTAAGTTTTGATATATTTACGGTAGGACATTTACTAAATATCTTCATGGAACATGATCTTTACTTAATATCCTAATGATTTTTGGCATAAAAGAGAAATGTATAATTTTGACCCATACAATGTATTGTTGGCTATTGCTACAAATATACCCCAGCGACTTAACACTGCTTTTGTGCTGCAGGGACACATATATATATTAGATATTATTACATATAATTTGGTGGAAAAGCAGTGTTTAATCGGTGCAAAGATGAGCAGTGGTGATATTTATGCTGCACATGCTTTTCATCACTTAATTAGATGTGTGTTACTGAACAGACCTTTAGAAGTCGACACACTTCATCCTTAGAGAAATATTGGAATATTGACTTTTTATTTGAAGAGAAAGGAAATAGTTCCTTAACAAAGACATTCGGGATCACAGTGAAGTGAGGTTCGCAAGAGAAACTCCATTCACCAAAAGCTGAGGAAGACAACTGATTGTGGGATAGCTTTGATGATGTTGTCATGATGTTTTCTGTCAAATAAATTAAGTTTAGTACCGAGAGGAAGTGTCCGAGAAAGATCCTGGCGCTCGACCTGAAGGCCGCCATGTTTTCTGCCTCGGAAGCGGAAGTGACGTCAAAGCATACGTTTTTGAAGACGCTAAATTTGAAGATTGTCCTTCGTTTAAACAAAGGAAAGTGTATTATTCGGTTTATTCCTGAAAGATGAAACGCATGATTTAGCGATTAACACAGTTATTATTCTTGAGTTATTTTTGCATAAAAACAGATTCCTGAAAATTCTTCCAGATTTCTGCATATTTCACAAAGAACTCATAACTTTTTGTCGCTGAAACAAATGCAAACAGCTGTAATTAATAGCACATCTTAAACTCGCTGAAAACCCCTAGGAATCTATTTTCTTATCTTATGATGCTCGTCTGTTGTCTGATTAAGACATTGTGCATATATTGTTCAATAAAGTTCATTCAAAGAAATCAATAAAATAAATAATAAATCTGGTGAGTTTTATGAGATTTAATTTAGCCACTTTTATCTTAAAACGAAAATACTGTGCGGAACACTATTCGATACGCGCTCATTTATCATGCAGCATCTAACCGTCAACAATACTGTATATAATCACTTTATTTACAGTAGTTTGTCCTTTTTTTCTGTTGTATTAGTGTGAAATCGTGCATGTTCTGTAGATGAAATCAAAATCAAAGCGCCGGCGGGGGAATGTATTTACGTATCTATCTCTCTATCTCTCTATATCTACATAGCTCTATATATATCTATGCGAGCATATGGTGGTCACGTGACCCAGCGCAGCGGCCCAGACAGCATCAGAAGCAGAGACAGCAGCGCTAAACACACTCGTCTGACACACACACGTACAGGTAAAGAGCAGCACCGGCTGGTTCGGGCTTCGGTATCATCCGTGGACCGGTTCCGTGCCTCTAGCACACCCGGTTCTGGCGTTTTAAAGCGGGAAACCAGCGAGGAGCGCGGGAAGTGAGTGTAGCTGCGGAGCTAACAAAAGCCTCACACACACACATGAAGCTAAAAGACGCTTTTTCTGAACAATACGACACTTAAGATGACGACGCTTTGGATAACTTAGATGTGAAGATTTTATCTAGCATTACAGTGTCTGTTAATCTAATAACCACATTCGAGTTTCAGATTCGCGGTAATTCTATATTTGTACTGAATTGTCCATATTTGTTTCTCAAAATGCTGTTATTATCGTTGGATCTGTCATAAAAACAGATCGAATGATGCATTATGGATATCCAGCGCGTAAACTAGCGCATTAGGTGACGGATCGCTCTGTTGTTTTTGCTATAATTACGCGTTACTAGACATTATGGTGAACACTGGCGTTTTTATTGTTCGTTTTGTGAAACACTGAGGTAAAACGGCAAATTAAAGCGCCATTTGTTCTGAAGTAATACTGTTTCCGGGAACGTTACCTCAGAAACGAACGTGTGCGTTTATAGCTGTGTTTTTGTTCATTTCAACGTGATTCGACAGCATTTGTATGTTCTGACGCTCGCAGACACGTTCTGAATCATTAATTGTGTTTATATTCTGTCCTTGTCCTCTTAAAGGAATCCCCGACGCTGATTGGCCGGCGGCTCTTCTGAAGCGATGACGTCACGGGCGGAGCGCAGGAGCAGCTGACGCGCAGGAGAATCCCGTGCGTGCGCGCCGCCGCTGCCATGAGCGTGCGCAGAGGAGCGTTCCGTCCGTCGATGACGTCACCCCCCAGGAGCGGGCGTGCGCCGGCCGCGATGACGTCATGAGGGGGCTACCTCGCGGAGGAGAAAGTTTTCTGTGACTTGGATATTTGGTGAATTATTATGCCTCCAGATTTCTCGGGAAAGGCTGGCGACTTAATTTATGTGCCTTGTTGCTAGTTTTATGCAGTACTTTTGGGCCGGAAGTGTTTGTGAAGCAGCAGGAACCCCAAGGACCCGCCGGTGAGCCGGGTGACTCTGTGGACTCGTGCGGATCCGCTCGTAGAAGCAGGCATGTTCGCGGCGGTGGAGCTTGGGCCCGTCCTCTGCAGCGACTCCAACATCCTGTGCCTGTCCTGGAAGGGCCGCGTGCCCCGCAGCGAGAAGGAGAAGCCCGTGTGCAGGAGGCGCTGCTATGAGGAGGGCTGGCTGGCCGCGGGGAACGGCCGGGGAGTCGTGGGCGTCACCTTCACCTCCAGCCACGGCAGGAGAGACCGGCCCTCCCCGCAGCGCATCAACTTCAACCTCCGGGGACACAACAGTGAGGTGAGGAAACGTCAATAAATGCTGATTCTAACATTGTGAGTATAATAGTATAATATCGAATGTAAATGACTTGATTTACTTCAAAACATGCATAAGAAATGGCAGGGAATAATATTTGTGACCCAGGAGCACAAAACCAGTCATAAGGGTCAATTTGATGAAATTTTGATTTATGCATCATCTGAAAGCTGAATAAATAATCTTTCCATTGATGTATGGTTTGTTAGGATAGGACAATATTTGAAAATCTGGAATCTGAGGGTGCAAAAAAATCAAAATATTGAGAAAATCATCTTTAAAGTTGTTCAAATGAAGTTCTTAGCAATGCATATTACTAATCAAAAATTAAGTTTTGATATATTTACGGTAGGAAATTTACAAAATATCTTCATGGAACATGATCTTTACTTAATATCCTAATGATTTTTGGCATAAAAAAAAAAAAAAGAATAATAAACGGAACATCTCTCGTCTGATGGATCTCCACACTAACAAAGAGAAACTGTTGGGTAAAACGGCCCTTCTCACTTCTGTCTAATACTTTATCTTTGGAGGATCTCATTGTTCCCAATGGGATTTATCTAATGCTTCAAAAACAAGTAATAAGACACTACAGTGTCATTTGTGCGGTTTGTTTGCGTCTCGTCAGCGAGTGTCCCTCACACGTGAAGAGAGCAGAAAATAGACCGGATAAAAATACACGGCTGTAATCTGTGCTCTGCTGGAATTCTTAACCTTGCTGCATCTTTAAAGAAAACCATTCAGACGGCTGCTTCTGCTCTCTCTCTCTCTCTCTCACACACACACACACACACACACTCAAACACACACACACTCAAACACACACACACTCAAACACACACACACACACACACACACACACACAAGGTCAAAATTTACTAGTATTACTATACTTGTGTAACACGTACACTCTCTCACACACGCACACTCACTCACTCACTCTCACTCTCACTCACACACGTACACTCACACACGTACACTCACTCACACACTCACACACGTACTCACACACACACACTCTCACACACACACTTTCTCTCTCTCTCTCTCTCTCATTCACACACTCACTCACTCACACACGTACACTCACACATACACTCACTCTCTCTCTCACACGCACTCACACTCACTCACTCACTCACACTC
>NW_015663712.1:113014-133347 GCF_001515625.1 Sinocyclocheilus rhinocerous
ACTCACTCTCTCTCACACGCACACACTCACTCACTCACTCACTCACACGTACACTCACTCTCTCTCTCACTCACTTACTCACTCACTCACTCACTCACTCACACACGTACACTCACACATACACTCACTCTCACGTACACACACACACACACACACACTCTCTCTCACACGTACACTCACACACACACACTCTCTCTCTCTCTCTCTCTCACACACACACACACACACACACACACACTTTACTTGGTCTTAAAAAGGTCTTAAATTTACCTTCATAAAAACTGCTTTAAAAATTACATTAAAAAGGCCAGGGAAAATATGTAAGTTATGCTTAAGTTTTGCTTCATTTAAAATAAATAAATGGCTAGATTTGTTTCAAAAGTGCATTAAAAAGGCCAGGGAAAAATACATTTTAATTAGGCGGCTACTTAAAAATTCCTGCTGCTGTTTTTCAGAGCAGACGGTGAGAAAAAAAACACTAAGAAAGTGTCATAAAACTAGTCCATAAAACTTTTTCTTTTTGTGTTCCACTGGGAAAGCGAAAAACATCTGGAAGGACATTACAGCGAGTAAACGGTGACATAATTAACATTTCTGTTTAAACGCTCAAAGATGTTTGGTTTGTAGATCTGTCCTCTAGTGAAGTCACCTTATGTAATCGGATCATGGGTTACGAGAGAAGCTGTTCTTCGTTCAGACTGAAAACACGTCTGCATGCATGTGATATATGGCATTAAATACAGCTTCAGTTTCTGTGTCGCATCACCGTGTGATGTCCAGTGCTAAATCACTCTATAGAGAGCAGCTGAGTTATTCACAAGCACACGTTCTATCAGAGAACTAAATGTTTAAGGCATGAAAGCATGTCTTTGCCTTCTGTTGTGAGTCCAGGCACGTGTCCAGTTAATAAAGCGGCTGATTATGGACTCTTTCTGTGGCTTTGGCTTTCTGCTGTAATCCTGCATTTGGTCAGATCTTCAGTCTGATCTTGTTGTGACGTCTGTGTGTGTTTAGCTGCGTCTGCACGCGGATCAGTGTGTGTCTGTGAAAGAAACAGCTTACAAGTGTATCATGTGATTTCCTTCCCTCACGATCTCTTTATATGAATGTACATTTTTGTTCTTGAGTTTTGCTTGGTTCTAAAATATCTAAACTAAATTCGCTTAGAATATGCAAAAATATCTAAAAAGGCTAGGTAAAAATAAATTAATTAGTTTTTTTTTTTTTTTTTTTTGTGGTTTCAAGGCCTGAAAAAGTCAATGTAATGGCCATTTTATTGTAAAATTTATATATAAATATTTATTTTTGCTTGATTCTATAATATTAGCTGCAAAATTGCATTAAAAATGTCGGGAAAATTTTTTGAAAAATTGTGATTTCAAGGCCTGAAAAAGTAAATGTAATGGCTTTTTTTTATTATTGACACAAATCACTCATATTTCTTACGTTCTGCTTGGTTCTAAAATATATCAAATAAATGGCTCGATTTGCTTCAAATTTGCACTTGAAAATCATATTAAAAATTGCATTAAAAAGACAAGGAAAAAATTATTTAGAAAAAAACCCCAAATGTTAATTTTGAAATTAAATTTAAATATTAATAATTAAAATATTTAAAAATAAAAGGCTTGATTTTGCGTCATATTTGCATAAAATTGCATGTAAAAAAATACTTTTTGTATGCTAACAAGTCATTTAAACACATGAATTCCAACAATTGGTAAAGTCATGTGAATTTGTTGGTCAAACGCTGTGAGAACCCTGCAAATTACCAAAAAAAAACACACTAATGTCATTTAAATCACATTAAATGCATATTATGTTTAAAAAAATGCATTTAAGCAGGCTCAGAGCAAATCATAACGGTGTTAATAAATATGATATTGTCTTGTTTATGAGATCATAGTTTCATAGTTAGCTCCACACTCTCACATAAGAAAATCAAGATCAATATTTCCAGTCCATTTGTTTGTTTTTTGGTAAGTAGCTGTGTAATTCGAAGCGTAATGTACGACTTTACGGTTTAGTTTTAAAGGGGTCATATGATGCAATTTCAAGTTTTCCTTTCTCTTTGGAGTGTTACAAGCTGTTCGTGAATAGATAAGATCTGTAAATTCACAAAAATGAAAGTCTCAAACCCAAAGAGTTATTCTTTCTAAAAGTCCACGACCTCCTAAAACGGCTCGTTCTAACACGCCCCCACATATCTACATCACTATGTGGGAAGATTTGCGTCATATGACCCCTTATGAAAGCGCTGAACCGTGCCAGTCAGTTCTTCAGCTTTGGGAACGAACACGAAGGAGTGTTTTCTGTGCTGCTCTCGCAGGTGGTGTTGGTGCGATGGAACGAGCCCTTCCAGAAGCTGGCGACCTGCGACACCGACGGCGGGATCTTCGTCTGGATCCAGTATGAGGGCCGCTGGTCAGTGGAGCTGGTCAATGACCGCGGAGCTCAGGTGAGACGTCCTACAGCGCCGTTAACGGAGAAGTCCAGTTCCAGAATAAACATCTCCTGGTCATTTACTCACCCCCGTGTCGTCCACGATCCTCACGTCTTTCTGTCTTCAGTCGCAAAGAAATTGTTTTTTGAGGAAAACATTGCAGGATTTTTCTCCATATAGTGACTTCAATGGTGCTCAACAGATTGAAGGTTAAAAATGCAGCTTCAGAGAGCTCCACACGACCCCAGCCGAGGAATAAGACTCTTATCTAACAAAACCATCGCTCATTTTCTGAAAAAATGAATATTTATACAGTTTTTAGTCACAAATGCTGGGCTAGCGTTAGCTCTGCGATGCGTGTCTTTATTAGCTGATGTTGGAAAGGTCAGGCGTGATGTAAGCGGATCCAGTGTTTACACAAAAGTCAGTGCCTTTACAAAAAAGATAAAACAACGATGTCGGACGATTTTAAAGTTGAAGGAGAACATGAGATGGAGTTTTTAAATGAAGAACTAATCACGCGTGACCTTTCCAACAGGATTACGTGACGTGTGAAGACGCGCATCGCAGAGCTAACGCTAGCCCAGCATTTGTGGCTAAAAAGTGGATAAATATAATATTTTCAGAAAATGAGCGATGGTTTTGTTAGATAAGGGTCTTGTTCCTCGGCTGGGGTCGTGTGGAGCTCTTTGAAGCTGCATTTTTAACCTTCAATCCGTTGAGCACCATTGAAGTCACTATATGGAGAAAAATCCTGCAATGTTTTCCTCAAAAAACGTAGTTTCTTTGCGACTGAAGACAGAAAGACGTGAGCATCGTGGATGACACGAGGGAGAGTAAATGATCAGGAGATGTTTATTCTGGTGCGCGGTGTTTAACCTGCTGTACCTGCGCAGGTGAGCGACTTCACCTGGTCTCACGACGGCATGCAGGCGCTGATCTCGTACCGCGACGGCTTCGTGCTGGTGGGCTCGGTGAGCGGTCAGCGCCACTGGTCCTCGGAGATCAACCTGGAGAGTCAGATCACCTGTGGGATCTGGACCCCCGACGACCAGCAGGTGACCACTGTAGTGCTTGTGAAATTAATGGTTGGGTCTTTAAAGTGACTTGATTAAATTCAGTTGATCAGAAATTATTAAAAATAAATAAAATATAATGTCACCTATTAAGTCTTAACTATCTTAAATCTAAAAACGAATTCTTATTTTGTAAATTATTTTTTAAAAATTTTAATTATTTTTAAAAACTTAAATTCATTTGTATTATTTTAATAGGCAGTACGTAAGTGTATTTATTATTATTTTTTTATTGTTTATTTATAGCACGTTTCATACACTGTGGTAATTGCGGTCAGTGCTTTACAGAAAAATGATAATAAATATAGAAAATAGGCTTGTTTATAAATAACAGCTCTGCATTATGCATAAAATCTTTATTTCTGGATATTATTGGTATTTTGGTTACACAATAAACTGTATCTGGCATTCGATTTAACATAAACTCACGGGAAAGAAAGAATAGGGGCATTATTTAACACGCAATATATGTGACCCTGGTGCACAAAACCAGTCGTAAGAGTAAATTTTTTTAAAATTGAGATTTATACATCATCTGAAAGCTGAATGAATAATCTTTCCATTGATGTATGGTTTGTTAGGATAGGAGAATATTTGAAAATCTGGAATCTGAGGGTGCAAAAAAATCTAAATATTGAGAAAATCATCTTTAAAGTTGCACAACTATCTTTATTTAAACGCATTATTATCGTATCAGCGAAATCCAGTATCAATCAAATTGTATATATTGATATATTAGTGCATTTCTAAAACATACGTACCCTTTAAACCAGGATACTCCTGTGTATATATTGAATGTCTTGAGGGTTATAAACTGTTCTGCAGTTGTTTAAACAGCTACAAGAACACGAGATGCATGATAGTTTGGGCTTGTTCTGTAGTGGTTGTAATTGCACGGGTCTTAAGCAGACTGTTTTGCTCGTCAGGTGTTGTTTGGCACAGCGGACGGGCAGGTGATCGTCATGGACTGTCACGGCCGGATGCTGGCTCATATACTGCTGCACGAGGCGGAGGGCATCGCTAGCATGGCCTGGAATTACCCCAGCTTTCTGCTGGAGGACAGCAGCGAGAGCGACACGGACTCGGACGATTACACGCCTCTGCAGGGTAACAGCTGCAGTCTCTGAGAGATTCTGTTTTTATTAGAGATGCACCGGTTGCAGTTTTCTTGGCCGATTCTGATTTACAATTTTTTATTTGTAAGTGTGCCCACTCCGATTTTCTTTCTAAAGACTCATACATGCAAACTCCTCCAAAAACTCAATTTAAGATAGAGGATACAAATATTTATACTATTTGTATGAATATAAGAAAATAATTTTTTGCAGTGTAAGCCAAGTTTATGCAACTGGCCCCTGTTGTTTCAATAAGTTTTGTATAGTGTTTTCTTTACTCTTTACTTGAAAAACTGTCTCAAATGTGTTTGAGGTCAGAGATGTGTGAACGCTGAAGAGAGAGAAGGGCAAACATCTAGCATTTTAGTTCAGCATCGCCGTCTAATCAGACAATATTGTCTTTAATAGCCTGCATAGCACTTCATCTGTTATAAAATGGGATTTTGACTAATAATATGCAATCTTGATTTTTGTAAAATGTTGCAACAAGATGTTAATTGTGTTTTGTGTGTGTGTGTGTGTGTGTGTGTGAAATTAGTTTCGGACATATAAGGTAATAAAAAAATATTTTTAAAAATACCTTAATGTAACTACAAATGAGCATGTAAAGCAAATATCTTTAAAATAAATTCCGTGTGGATCCGCGCAATGTTCTCACCTTTCCCCCACCCCTCACCTGTTTGCATCTCTGAAACTATAATTGACAGCATATACAAAGAAAAATCGATACTTTTTTAATGCAAAAAAATGTGCATGATAAAAAAAATATTAAACATTACAATTGCCCCAATCTGGAGTAAGTTACAGTTGTTCTCTCACGTAAACAGCTCTCAAAATAAAGTGCTCTGTGACTAGAAAAGAGGAAGAAATAACAATTAACTGAAAAGGAATTGCTGTATTTAACAAAACAGATGCCATTTCCCACTATGTTTCATAAATGGCAATTTTTTTCACTAACCTTATTAAATGTGTCATCTTTCACATCAAATCCTTACATTGTTTCAATTAATTCAGTTAGAATAATAAGAAACTGTAGAGCTGTTACCATTCAAATGAAATCAGTATTAAACTCCATCTTTCCACAGAAGCTGCATCTGAAGTGGCATTAGATGTGTTTACACACTGTGTGATGAAGCTGAGCTGCCTTAAATGCATTTACACGGCAACATTTAGAATGCATGAAGAATTTTATAAGATTAATGTTTTAATGAAACATACAAATAAGAAATGTTGAGAAAATGCAATGATGGTTTTAAATATGAAACCAAACCAGTAGGTGGCGGCAAATTAAAGGTTTTAATGAGTGAGTCATTTAGTCCTTTAACAGATTCGTTCAAACGGCTGATTCATTAAGAAACATGTTTATGAATGGGTAACTGAATCATTGACTCACTCGATTCGTTCATTCATTCAGTAACGAAGCACCGCTGTGTTGCTCGGAGACACAAAACTGTTCTGCTGTGTCTGTGATTGGAACTATGTTCGTCAGTGAAATTGAGCAAAAACTGTCAATATTGCGTCTAAAATGTATGTTTCCATCCAAACTTACGAATTAATCTTATGCGCAAAAATAGAATATCGCATAAAACAATTGCGAATAAAGCACCGTTTCCATCCAGTGAGTTGAAGAGAACAAAATCGTCACCTCCTGATTAACTTGCGCTAAATATCTAAAAAAATTTAATTTGCTGTAGCATAGTAGAAGGCACTGTATGTAATATATCCCAAAATGCGCATAACAATAGGAAGATGGAACCACGGCTAGTGTGATCCCGTTCCTGTCTTTCTTTGATTAAATAATGCACAGCGGTGTTAGGATGGTGTTTATTCACAATAGCTTGTTACTGTTTTCACAAACAGAAAACTCATAAATCAACACATTACAAAAAGAAACCGAACATGAACACTTTCTTTTTCAGTGCACCGTCTGAAGCCGCTGTTGACCGTCTGCTTCACGTCTGGAGACGTCAGTTTGATGAGCAACTACGATGACCTCTCACCCACGTTAATACGCACCGGCCTCAAAGGTTCTTCCTCACATTCTTGTATTTTCTGTAGTCCTACAGGGTCATTTAAAGGGGTCATCGGATGCAAAGTTGTTTGAACTGAAGTGTGTGTTGGTACCTATAATGATAAAAATACACCGTGCTTTTTTTTTTAAAATCCCGATAAATAAGCCCTTTCTCAAATCAAGCTGTTCTCAGGCCCCTCCCACGAGTGTTGATTGACACTGGTGTTTTATCATAGCTCCGCCCTGAGTGAGCCGTCATCAGTCCTCCATTGTTTCACCGCCGGAGCAGATGCAGACGAGAATGGCTCCTGAGCGATTGAGGTGTTCTGTTGTTGGATGTAATAATGAACAGCAGTCGTCATTAACTCCCGACATCTGAGCCGCTGAAGACGCAGTGGATTACGTTTGTTTCTGAAGGGAATGCTCCCCCGAAGTCGCAATTCTGTGAAAAAGTCAGAATTGTGAGATAAAAATACGCAATAACTTTTTTAAATTTTTTTATTCAGTGGCGGAAACGGGCTTCCATAGGATCCAGCTTCACCTACACACTGCGAAAAATGATTTTCTTACTTTTGTAGTATTTTTGTCTTACTTTCTAGTAAAAATATCAAAAAATTATTGAATCAAGATGCATTTACTTGGCAGATATTTTCACTTGTTTTAAGGAAAAAAATGACTAAATTATGATTCTTTTTTTCAGAAAACAAGACATAATATCTTAAGCCATTTTACTTGTCAAGTAAATGCATCTTGATTCAAGAATGTTTAGATATTTATACTAGAAAACCCGACAAAAATACTAAGTAAGAAAATTATTTTTTGGTGTGCAGAAGCAGCGAGTACACGTTTTTTTTTTAATTAATCTTTGCAAATTGCCTTTCCTAATAATGTGCTAGTTAGCATGTTCCACAACGAATGCGGTTAAAGTTCACAGTCTCTCACAGAACGGGAAGAGAGGGGCGGAGTCAGCAGAGCTCATTAGCATTTAAAGGGACATGCACGAAAACGTGAAAAGAGCTGTTTTTGACAGGGTAAAAAGGTTTTACACTACCATTGAGGAATTTTAACCAAAGTGTGTTATAGACTTTTCATGAAGACCCTAAAGAATCATATCAACTCGTGGAAAATGGGCATCCGATGACCCCTTTTAAATATACAGTGTACAATCATTGCAGTCATTAAATCACTGCATTTGGTGCTTGTTGAGTGATAATTCTCCTGCTTACTGACACAAAAACAGACCACAGCGAACAGAATGGGATCTATTGCAATGCAGAAGGATTTCCTAAAACGAGTCTTTATTGGATTTCCCCCACCAACAATCTAAACAAATCAATATTTGCTGAATCAGTGCACTGAAGCCATGTGTGGATATGTGAATGATTATCATTACTAAGTGAAGTGATGTATAAAGTGAATTTTCATACTGGTTTGCATGTGTATGAATCAGATGTGGTGGTGCAGTGGTGCTCTCAGGGCGACCTGCTGGCTGTTGCTGGCATGGAGAGACTCGTGATGACCTCTGACCCCACCCGAAACGCCATTGTTAAGTTTTACAATGTTTGCGGTGAACACATTTACTCACTGGAGACACCTGCTCAGGTGAGTCTTTGGTCATAAACGGACATATGTGCAATAACACCAGATCATTTTTTTTGCTTTCGTTACTCTTTTGTGAGTCACTTTTAACTACAAAATGCTCAGGGTTCGTGCAGGTCGTAATTCATATTTGCACAAATCAGAGCAGTCTTAAAAAATGCATGGCATGAAATGCTGCATGCACTGCAAAAATAAGTGTCTTGTGTGTCCATTACAAACATCTAAACATCCTTAAATCAAGATACATTTACTTGAGATGCAAAAGGAAGGCTTGTTTACTAAGAATTTATTGAACACAATGAAGCGAGTTTATGCTTAAAACAAAAACACACATCTGTCAGTGTGACGAATATTTGTCTTTGTTTTAATCAGCTCACTTCATTTTGATCAAATTCTCAGAAAACAAGACTTATGGAATTTTGCTTTTCAAATAATATATCTTGATTTAAGAGTCTTTTGGAAAGCAAGACAAAAATACTGATGAAGAGCATGGCTTTATTCAGTGTGATCAGAAGGTAAAGTGAAAGTTATTCCCACTCTTTTGGCAGTAGAGATATTAATACCTTAAGCTTTTTGTTGTTGTTAAATGCATTAAAAATTAACAGAGATCTGTTGGAAGTTGTATTTTCAATATTTGAAGTGTTATTATGCATTGCATGACACATATTGATGTGTTGTGTTCCCTTCCATTTTTTTTCCTTAAATGTGACCCTGGAGCACAAAACCAGTCATAAGGGTCAATTTCCTGAAATTGAGATTTATACATCATCTGAAGCTGAATAAATAAGCTTTCCATTGATGTATGGTTTGTTAGGATAGGACCCCAGCGACTTAAGACTGCTTTTGTGCTGCAGGGTCACACATTTTCTTTTGCTTTTCTTATTGACATTTTCTTATAAGTTTACCCTCATAAAACCTTTATGAATGTGGCAGTTTAACACAGATGGAGCGTTGCACTGATATGTGTGTTTCTGGTGTGTTTCTGTGTTCAGAGGCCGATCAGTGCGCTGTGCTGGGGCCATCGGGACTCGCGTCTGTTCCTCGCCAGCGGCCCGGCGCTGTACGTGCTTCGCGTCGAGCATCGGGTCGCCAGCCTGCAGCTGCTGTGCCGACAGGTGATCGCCAGCGCGGTACACGAGGAGAAAGACGTGGCCAAGCTCAGCATGCCCTCTCGCCTGAGCACAAGCGTGTCTTCTGCCTTCGCTTCTACCATTAAGGTAGAAAACTTCCAACTCACAGGCAGTTCTGCACTAGGGGTGTGATATATATCATCTGCGATAATATCGTAATTGTTGTTTTAACGATGGGTTTTAATTTCACATTCAGAGTATCTTTTATTTAAATAATTTCAAACGTTTTACGTTTAATATATCAAAACATTATTTATGCATTTGTAATTGCAGGTTAAAGCATTTATGTCCTGCATTAAACAGTGTGTAAACACATCTAAATGCCACTTCAGACGCAGCTTCTGTGTTTCCTCTGCATTGCAAAGATGAATTAAACAGTGTGTAAACACATCTAAATGCCACTTCAGACGCAGCTTCTGTGTTTCCTCTGCACTGCAAAGATTCATTTTGTCAATACTGATTTCATTTGCTTGGTAACAGCCCAAATGTCTCATTATTCTAATTCACTGATTAAATGTAAGACTTTGACTCAAAAATGATGCACACTTTTAGAAAAATGTCTTTATAAAGGTAAAAATGCTTATAAAAGGTAAAAATCTGCTTAAAATGTAATATTTATTTCACTGCTGTGAACTGGCCACACAGAATATGAATATCAAAAACTTCAGGAGTCAGCTGTCCATGGTAGTGGCACAATAACACACTCAGCAAAATATCGTCTAATTATCGTTATCGATAAAATCCCAAAAAATATCGAGATTTTTTATTAATTTTTGTGTCCATATCTCACACCCCTATTCTGCACATGGATCTTGTTTCTGGAGCTGCTGGTTGTGTAGTATGTTCTGTATTTCAAGGAACACCCGTTCATATTCTTCCATCTGTCTTTGTTTCTGGCACCCTTTCCTCACTTCAGCCCCCCATCCCGGATCCCAACAACATGCGGGACTTTGTTAGTTATCCGACATCAGGTAACGAGCGTCTGCACTGCACCATGAAGCGCACCGAGGACAACCCTGAGGTCGGCGGCCCTTGCTACACCTCGTCTTATTCTAATTCACTGATTAAATGTAAGAATTTGACTCAAAAGATAAGATGCCGTAGAGTCAGCTGTGTACGGCAGCACAATAACACACTCAGCACAATATTGTCTAATTATCGTTATCGATAAAATCCCAGAAAATATCGAGGTATTATTTTTTGTCAATATCGCACACCCCTACTATGCATTGATAAGTTCACTGTGCAAAATTATCTGCAAGGTTAGGTATCCCTTCTAGGTGCACATTTTAACCTGATAAATAACAAGAAATTAATCATGAAATGCTTTTGTAAAAATAGTTAATCTTGGAAGCATGAAACTCATGGATCCTGCAGTTCTGAAGACATGTTTTGTTTAACTCTGCAATTTTTTTAGGCTGCATGCTGCTGCAAACTAACCTTGAACTCTTTTCTTCGCTTGGTACCTTCTCTGTAGAGACTTAGTGTGTCCCTTTACCAACAGGATAAATATAGATCCCCGTAAGTCCCCCAAGCTCTCCCGCACCGCACAGGAAATATCGCGATCGCCTCGGTTACCCATTCGCAAGCCCTCCATTGGCTCTCCGAGTCTGACTCGGCGGGAGTTTCCGCTCGATGACATCACACAGGTACTCACCGCAGCTAAATGATACACAATGCTGGCTGTACAATTTGTGACCCTGAAGCACAAAACCAGTCATAAGGGTCAGTTTTTTGAAATTGAGATTTATGCTTCAGCTGAAAGCTGAATAAATAATCTTTCCATTGATGTATGGTTTGTTAGGATAGGACAATATTTGAAAATCTGGAATCTGAGGGTGCAAAAAAATCTAAATATTGAGAAGCGACTTAACACTGCTTTTGTGCTGCAGGGTCACATTTGTAAAAACATGTATGTGTGAGCTCACAGAATGTTTCCCTCTTATTAAGATTTGTCTCCTTGTATTTTAGCACAATTATCTTGCGCAAGTTACATCTAACATATGGGGAACAAAGTTCAAAATTGTGGGGCTTGCAGCATTTTTGCCAACAAATCTTGGAGCAGGTATTTTATTTATTAATTTTTAGTGCTGGGCAATGATTAATCGTGATTAATCGCATCCAAAATAAAAAATTGTGTACATAATATATGTGTGTGTACTGTGTATATTTATTATGTATATGTAAAGACACACATACAGTATATATTTAGAAAATATTTACATGTATATATTTATAGTCATATAATTTATATTATATATATATATAAATATATTTAAAGGGATAGTTCACCCAAAAATGAAAATTCTGTCATTAATTACTCGCCCTCATGTCGTTCCAAACCCGTGAGACCTTTGTTCATCTTCGGAACACAAATTAAGATATTCCGAGAGCTCTCTGACCCTCCCATAGACAGCATTACGTTCAGATCAAAGCTTAAACAGCGTATCCGTGTACATACGTTGCATACGTTGTTTACGTATGTGATACTCTTCAAAATGACACTATAGGGTGACGCGGAGGAGTCGCTATTTTTGTTTTCTTTGTTCACAAAAAGTATTCTTGTAGCTTGGTAAAATTACGGATGAACCGAACTGATGTCACATGGATTATTTTAACAACATCCTCGCTATGTTTCTGAGCCTTGATCGTGTAAGAACCCTTGCTGTCTATGAGAGCGTCAGAGAGCTCTCGGAATTCATCAGAAATATCTTAATTTTTGTTCCGAAGATGAACGAAGGTCTTACAGGTTTGGAACGACATGAGGGCGAGTAATTAATGACAGAATTTTCATTTTTTACATTCACTCCCCCCACCTACAATCCCTGCCGGTACAAGACTCGAACCCGCAACCTTTGGGTTACGAGTCCGACTCTCTAACCATTAGGTCACGACTTCCCCTAGTATATGAACATAACATATTTTTCTTCAATATATACACGCATGTGTGTGTGTCTTTATATATACATCATAATAAATATACACCGTACACTAGGGCTGTCGCGATAACCGCAATATCGCAATATCGCGCTATTGACGAGCAAACCGCAGAGGAATGCAAGAACCGCAGCAACCAAAATTACCGCAAGGGAAATTCCCTCACCGCGACAGCCCTACCGTACACACACACACATTATATACACAAAAACTTTTATTTTGATTAATCGCGATTAATCATTACCCAGCACTATTTATTACTACATTTATTTATGCATCCCATGTTTTCTAATATACATTCCCCTCTCTCTAGTTATCTACAAGACAAGTCTGCTTCACCTCCAGCCCAGACAGATGACCATCTACCTCCCTGAGGTGAGGAAGATCTCAGTGGAATACATTAACTTACCTATGTTTAGTCCTAATGTCTTCAGTGAGGATGAGGACGACCTGCCTGTCACAGGAGCATCAGGAATCACTGATGATAATCCACCTTGCACTGTCAACATACCCATCGCCCCCATACACAGCCCCGCGCAAGCCATGTCCCCAACCCAGAGCATTGGCCTTGTCCAATCCCTATTAGCCAATCAAAACGTCCAGTTGGATGTGTTGTCCAATCCAACATCGACTGTGGCACCACCTGGGGTGTCTGACCAAGGACAGCAGGACACTGTGCTCACTGCGCAGTACACCGTTCCTGCCAGGTATTCTAGTCCTGGACAGGTAATCTTTGGGGGTATGGAGGTTGGTCGGATTTTAGTTGCGCAATCCCAACAACAACAGCAGCTGCAACAACATTATCAACAGCAGCAGCAGCATCAACAGCTACAGCAACAGCTTCAACAATATCAGCTGCAGCAGCAACAGCTGTTGCAGCATCAGCACATGCAGCAACAGCAGCAGCAACACATGCAACAGCAGATCCAGCAGATGCAGCAGCAACAGCAAATGCAGCAGCAGCTTCAGCATCAAATCCAACAGCAGCATCTGCAAATGCAACTGCAGCTGCAGCACCAGCAAATGCAGCAGCAGTTGCAACAGCAGCATCAGATCCAAATCCCTGTTCCAGCTTTGCCCTCAGGTCAACCGTCATGCCCGGTCATTCAGCTTACGCAGAGTACCATCCCGGACGTTCCCCCAACAGCAGAGCACGGCGCGGAGCATGAGCTCCTGCTTAAAATTAAAACGACGCGTTCTGCCCCTCAACTGGCTGAGGTTGATGCAGTAGTTTTTACTGCCCCTCTTGAGATTAGTAAGATGAATCCTCCCCCTCCTTACCCGGGCACAGTTTCCGCTGCCATGGCCGCAGTTTCCGCTACTGTTTCTACAAGTTGCACCTCGGGAAGCAGCTCCAGCACTTCATCCTCAGGGGAAGCTTGTGTAAAGAAAGGGGATCTAACCTTGTATCCACCTGGAGCACAGGCAGCTCAGTACCCAACCCCACTGGGCTACGAACGAATCACCACATTTGACAGCAGCGGAAATGTGGAGGAGGTGTGCCGTCCCCGCACGCGAATCGTTTGCAACCAGAACGTTTACACACTGCAAGGCCCGGGAAGCTCTGCCACCCTCAGGGTCTCATCATCTTCCTCTGCTGTAGAGGGGAAGAAGGTGCAGTTGCCCTACGCCTCAGCCACGTTGAACCGTCTCACTGTGCCAAGGTACTCTATACCCAGCGGGGACCCGCCCCCTTACCCTGATACAGCCAATCAGGGTGGAGCGGGGCGGAACCCTGGCCAGAGATTGGACAGCAGCTTGATTCACGCTACCTTGAGGCGGAACAGTCGGGAAGCTGCGCTGAAGGTTTCTCAGATCCTGGATCCCCAAAGAACCCTGCCCTCCAAGGCCAAAGCCAGTGCTTTGTCTGCTTCCTATCAGCCGAGAGGGCCGACGGCTCTTTATACATGCAGTCAGTGCAGTAGTAACGGTGGGGTCAGCGCTGGGGCCACCAGCAGTGGAAGTAATGGAATAGCTGGGGGGACAATCATTAGGCAAGATTTCCCACTGACCGGAGGTGGTGCACCTCACAGCACTGTTATAGTGCACTCAAACAGTGCCTCGCCTCTTACTTCCCAATCTTCCTACAGCCTACTCGGTATGGACGGAACCGGTGGAGTGTCTAGTGCAGGTGGAAACAGGGAAAGGGCTGACTATATCAACTCCGCCTTTACAGAGGACGAGGCTTTAAATCAGTCTCTGAGGCAAATGACTCTTAATACGGAGGTAGTGAGTTTGACAGTCAAACGGCCACCACCGTATCAATGGGATCCGTCTACTAATGAAGAGATCTGGGTTCCGCAAGAGCGTACTGCTACTCTGCCCACCTCTGGACCTCCTGCATCCCACAAACCTCCCCCACTCATCCTCAGCCCTGCACAGCATCTGGACGTCTCCCGTCTTCCGTTTGTCCTCTCGCCTAAATCTCCGATGAGTCCTAACGCTGTAACTTTCCAACTGGCGGGAGCATACCAGATTGCTCTGCCCTATCCACCAAGTGCGGTCTACAGTGGTTCCGTGCAAGCTTCTCCACGTCCCACCTCTCCCAAAGAGGTGGTTACTCCTCTTCCCTTTTCCCAGCAGGACCAAGCAGTGGTCTTGCCACCCGGTTATTCTCCCAATCTTGCTTGCTGCCCTCTCCCACCAATGTACCCTGGGACAGCTTCTTGTTCGAATCTGCCTGTGACTCCCATTACGCTTCATCCGTGGGGTTCTTACAATCCCTGTCCACCCATGCCAAGCCCCCCAGGTCCTGCTCCATCCCTTCCACCAAAGACCTCGCACTTGCTGGATAAGCCTGTTCTTTCTCCTCCCCCTCAACCACCTCCTCTGCCTACGCCTCCTCCAGACCTCCAGAGTCCCCCAGAATCCATCGCCGAGGCTGGGGAAAACTTTCAAGAGGTGCTCTCGCTCAACGAAAGCCCGGTTCCTCAAAGAGCGGATAGGTTTGGCAAGAAGAACCGCAAGCGTTTGGACAACAGTCGGGCGGAGGAAGCCAATGTTCCGGCGATCACAGAAGGAGGCAACAAGTCCAAAAAAGAGGGCCGTGCCCTCAGTGACTTCAACTCCCTCATTTCCAGTCCGAGGTTAGGCGGTCGAGACAAAAAGAAACCGAAAAGCCAGAAAGAGCAGCTGAAAGCCAAAAAGCTAAGCAAGGCCACCACCAACGAGTTCCAGGACAGCTCCGAGAGCGAGCCGGAGGTCTTCATCAGTGGCGATGAACTGATGAACCAGAGCCAGAGCGGTAAAAAGAGCTGGAAAGCAAAAAGGAACTTGCGGGCGGGAGGTTGCGAGCTAGACGAAATCAAATGCCGAAAGGCTAACGAGAAAGAAGACCGTGGCCTCGGCAGCCAAGGGTTCGTCTACATCATGGCCAACAAACAGCCTCTTTGGAACGAAGCCACGCAGGTCTACCAGCTGGACTTTGGAGGAAGAGTCACGCAGGAATCGGCGAAGAACTTCCAGATTGAGCTCGAGGGGAGACAGGTACGCAAGAAGCTTTAGATCAGGGGTGTCCAGTCCTGGTCCTGGAGGGCCGTTCTCTTGCAAAGTTTAGCTTCAACAAGGGCTGCCCTCGACTAAAGATTTTTCTAGTCGACTAGTAATCGTTCATTTTAAGCTTTAGTCAACTAATCGCACGTTTATTAATAAACCTTTTAAATCATAATAATGAGCCTTTAATTGCCTACGTAGCCTAATAAGCACTCAAGCGAATGCATAAACTTGCCACAGCACACCGGCAGAAGTAATGATTGTCACGGAAAACCAGAAAGGAAGGCTGCATTAACAGTTTAATAATTTCTTGATAAACTAATGCGTTCTTTGTTTTGAAGTCGGTGACACTGAAGGCCGTTGCACACTGTTTTTCGCATCCGTAGCAAGCATTTTGAGAGGTGTTTTGACAATTCAGAGCCACCGTACAAGCGAACGCAAAAATCCAGAATATCGTTTGTCAAGTTCATCCACTTCGTCTCGTAGTACAAAGCACTGTAAAGATCCTTGCACATGGAGTTCACAGAAATTGGTGGTCTTCTTTTTTAATATGTGGCTCTAGTATCGCTAGCAAAGCATCAAACTGAGCCACTGACATCCTGAAGTAAACTTTGAATCGCTCAGGATAATCCCGCTGCTCCTTAATGAGGGGGAACTCTCCTTCCTCTCCATATCTCAGGATTGGATGGACCCAATATTTCTATTCTTTTTCTCTTTTTAAGAAGCGAGAGGACAACAAAATCTTTCTCACTGTTTGAAGACTCCATTTAATATTGTTTTGTGAATTTTTTCGTAACGGATTAATTAATACGCATCTGACTCAGTGTGCCAGGTTTCTGTGCGTGACAAATTTTTAGGACAACGAATACGAAAAAAACGTATACGGAAATGTCGGGCTCTGTGTGCAATGACCTTGACTCGTCATCTCCGCAGTAGTGGATGCGCCTGTATGCGTGTTTCATACGGATTACATAATCTGAGAATATTTGTTTTCCATTTCAATTGTTTTATTTGAAAGTAGACATTTCGCTCTCTATAGATATATTTTTTATGTCTGTAAGGCAAGTATACACAGAGTTTCGCGCTCAAATTCACAGAGACTGAGACGGCTGAAAGCGCATCCTGTTTGCTTTCATTATTTTACAAAAGCGCAATGTTTTGTTGTTGTGTGCGCACAAATAAACAGTCTTTACAGATTCAAAAGATTATTACTCTTCTCGTTGACTATTAGGGGGCAGCCCTAGCTAGGGATGTAACGATGAACCGCGAGCCAGTTGAAAATGTATTAAAATATGTGAAGATTCAAATCGGTTGAGATGCCAAACTAATCGCAATATAATTGGAGTAGGAGTTTATATGAATGCATCTGTGAGGGGAACTGACTGTCTTTAGAAAAGTTTACGTGGTATTTTCTTTTCATCTTGCCTCTGAACGATGCATATTAAAGTAACCACGGAAACACTATCATTGCTGTTCATAGCAGCTCTGCTTTGTTTACAGCGGTAACCAAGGAAACACTGTATCATTGCTGTTCATGAGCGCCACCTGCTGGCAGAGAGTGAATCTGCGTCTCATTCAGCTCGTCTGCTGTTTCCTTCAGATATGTTTTATGTAGTATAGTTTCACAAAACTATAAAGTCAGACCATTCTGTTTTTGCGTCAGATTTAGATTACAAACTGCTCATGCTGCATGTACGCTGCATCTTTGTTTGGATCGTGATTAAAATGCAGTGATTGCCTCTAATTTTAAATGGAAAGAGCACAGACAAAAGCCTTAGTTTGTTTATATGAAGAGATTTCTTTTATTTGTGTAACTTGCTTGTTTGATTTGGCGTTTGTTTTAAAATTTCAATTTAGTTTTGTTATATTTCAATTTCAGAAAGAAAAGTGCAGCAATGGCCTAATAAAGCGACACCTTTTCATTTACTGTATAATGTCTTCAATCTCATTTTGTTAAAAAAAAATCGTGAGAGAATCGTGAAATCAAAATCTCGAATCGCGAGTTGAGTGAATCGTTACATCTCTAGCTACAACCCCAGTTAAACAAAGGCAAACTGGAACGTTGAGGCAAGTTGGAGCTAAACTCTGCAGGACAGTGGCCCTCCAGGACTGAGTTTGGACCCCCCTGCTTTAGATGTTATTTCTGCTGATCACCGTTTGCGTGCTTTCTAACTCGTCACCTATTTTATTCTGTGTAGGTGATGCAGTTCGGAAGGATCGATGGGAACGCATACATCCTGGACTTTCAGTACCCCTTCTCAGCTGTGCAAGCTTTTGCTGTAGCACTTGCTAATGTCACCCAGCGCCTCAAGTGATCGAATGGGCTTGAACATTTTAGCCAATTCTTTCCTCGCTCTCTCTGTTGTTCTTTTAGCATTTTTCCCAGTTTAAGATGCAGTACTAATACTTGAAAACTACATCTGGGAAGCCACATTTTCCGAGTGTTAGAGGTACTACTGGGCACTGAAATCAATTGCTGTACAACATACTGTCATACTAATTAATTTTTCTTTTTTGCATAAGATACTAATGTTTGTCACACTTTGAGGATGTAATATCTAAACTCACTTCCAGGGACTTTACCCTTGGAGTTCAATAGCTGGCATCTGATTAGATGCTTTTGGCTTGCAGTCATAAAGTGTATTTTATTAAGAGATAGTTAGACTGAATAATACAGTCTGTAGCTGTACGCTCTAGGTTTTTCTGTTAGGATGGACTTGCTTTGGCTCAACGGTGAAACCATTGATGCTGTATTCATTAGCACTCTAGATGTTTTTAGTGATTAATTCCTCTTGAATGTTTGTTCGTCCACACTTTTTTTATTCGTACTGCCTTGCATGTGTCATTTTATATGTGGGTCAATGACGTATAAGGATTTTCGACAAGCAAACTTGAGATTTTTAAAATACTGAAAAATAATATCTATTGCAATTGTTCAAACATGAAGAATGTTGCGTGCGCATAAATTAATATTAAACTTTTAAATGAAGTGATTTTAGTGTTTTTTCGTCTAGGTGAACTGGCCATAGTTTTAAAAAATGCCAAGTGGTGCGACCGTGATTTATCTTAAAATTAATTAATTTCCTTAACATACATAACAAGTTTTTAGTAATTAAAGTGTTTACAGGTTGTTGTTTTTTAGCTTTTGTGAATAATTCTCATATTTTTGTTCTAAAAAATTATAGAATTAAAATAAAAATAATTATTTACAAAAAAAAATTCTAAACGCTTTAATTATTGAGAACTTTAAAAAAAAAAATTTATGCATGTTAAGGAAATTAATAAATTTTAAGATAAATCACGGTCGCACCACCTGACATAGATGAAAAAACACTAAAATCACTTAATTTAAAATTCTAATATGAATTTGTGCACACAACATTCTTAATGTTTGAACAATTGCAATAGATATTATTGTTTTTGTATTTGTCGAAAATCCAAATACGTCATTGACCCATTTACAATGTAACCTTTTTACCGTCTTGTACATTCTTCCTGTTTGTGCATCTCTTTCCTGCTGCGAAACAGGAAGTGATGTGCCAATCAGAGCCCCCCCCCCCAAAAAGAAATGAAGTGACTGCCCCCTGCTGACGCTTCTGTGAAGTGGTTTTGTGTAATGGCTCTCAAGCCACGTTTAATCCACCTCAACATGTGCAAACAGGAGATATTTTTCTACCGCGCATCAACAATGTCATTTCACACCTTTGGTTATTTTTTTGGATTATGAGGATTAAGATTCTCTAAGAATATAGCAGCACACCTAATGTTTTATTTGATTTGACTGATGTCAGTAGAACAAGCCAGCGAGACAGAAGAGAGCAACAGTGGTCATTACATTTCGCTTTTAGCGGTTCAGTGTTTTCGAAAGAGCATTTGTGATCGGGAAACCATCGCTGCGTAAAAATATGTCGTGCGTTTATGTGCATGTGTGTCCGTCTTATGTCTTTTGTAAAGAGTGATCCAAACACAAATGGTGTTTTGTTTCATGTTTTGTTTTGTTCCCCTGACGGTGATTTGAGGAAAAAGTAGTCGATGTTGTTAACGGAAGAGTTTATTTATTTATGTCTTGTTTGTGCAATATTGTCAAGACTAATGCTTTCTCAAGACACGTATGCCATTTAATCACCTTTTGTAAGTGTGAACGTTATTGATGTGCAAACGATTCTTCAGCTCGTGTGGTGTATATAACGTGGGTGACGCTGGATCGCTGTTTGTGGCACATGACGGTGGGTTTGGTGATTGTGATTGTGTTTTTCTGAGACTTTTTGACGTTCTCACTGTCAGTGTTGGGGAAAGTTACTTTTAAAAGTAATGCATTACAGTGTTGCGTTACTCCATAACAAAGTAACGGTTACTTAGTTACTTTTTATGGAAAGTAATGTTACGTTACTTTTGCGTTACTTTTTAAATCTGGACAGGGCTTGCTTGTTTGTTTTTAAAATACAAAAGTTATATTTTTGGCAAATATAAAAGCCTCTTCACACCAAAAGTGAAATGAATAAGCCTCAGGCTGAAGGGAAAGTAAATGTA
>NW_015663712.1:133806-184993 GCF_001515625.1 Sinocyclocheilus rhinocerous
CACCAAATAATGTTCTTTTTAGCAACGTCATATGACCCCTTTAATAGAATGGGATTAAATACATAAAGGATATTTGTGTTGTTTAACATTTAATTATTGCAGGTTTGCGTCATATTCTGAGTTGCATTATTTTTATTCATTTTGAGGAATACTGAATCTGTGTTTTTTTTTTTTTGTGGGTGAGATGAATTAATGCATATTCATATTTATTTTGAACTACAGTAACATCTTCTGATTTCTGTCACCATGGCAACACCAGAGCTGTCAATCAATAAATTGGAAACAAAGTAACTTGCGTTACTTATTTGAAAAAGTAACTCCGATATTCTCTTGTAAATTAAAAAGTAATGCGTTACTTTACTAGTTACTTGGGAAAAGTAATCTGATTACGTAACTGTAATGCGTTACCCCCAACACTGCTCACTGTTACATTATCTGGAGAATCCACTGAGATCGGAGCGTCTTTACTACGAGTGTCTTTAGTGGACTTTATCGTGCCGTTATTATATGAAATGTGTATTGGTAGGACAGTGATTTGGAGAAGGAGAAACGTGACTTTGGTGAACGAATGTTTGTATTGAACGGCACAAAGGCATGCTGGGTAAATGATGTTACTTGTTTTTTAAAGAACGTGTTTGTTTTAGAAGAGGTGAGCATGGAGCGGCTTTGTTACGGTTCGTTATAATTGCAACACTTTTTAGATTCGCGTTTGCTTTAGTCCATTCTGTCTGAAATAAGCGAAATACACCCATGATGCCGTTTGGTTTTGAGGTGACTGCTCGGCAGGAAAGTTAGGACTTGTTTAGATATGTTTATTTGCTCTGTACTGTATATTTAGGGGTATCATGCTTTGCCAGTTCCCAGTTTTTGGGGGTCAGGCGTGACTAACTTGAAGCCTATGCACTAGGGTTTGCATTGTACTGTAATGAACAGTTTTGTTGTTCCTCAAAAGCTGAATTGTGTCTTTGTCGGTGTGTAGCCCAATAAAAGTGTACAGGTTGAACTCTCCTCGATTATTATAAACACACTGATTATGCCAAATTCACGACACATTTGCATGCTTTTATCAGCAACATAAAAGCACATGGGAGAAACGTGATTATAAAATGAAGCGCTATGTTAATGTTTTTTTGAAGTACGGTAATATTTTAGTCACTCAGCAGCAGTGCATATATCAGAGCAGCGTGGTATTACCATTACTTTACCATGATTCAATTTTTGTATAGAGTGCATTAACTTTGCTTGTTAAATGGCTCTCTGAAACACTAGATTCTCTTGCATTTTGCAGTCAATTTTTTGTATAATTTATATGTTTGTATATATTATTATATTTTATTCATTTATAATTTGTTTTTTTAAGTAACCTTTATGTAGTGCTTTATACAATACAGATTGTGTCAAAGAAGCTTTAGTGTTGAACAGGAAAATGTAAAAAAATATATATAATTTTGAATAAAAACAAAACATTATTGTTTTGCTAATTTTCTAAAAAATAGTATAAAGTAAAGAAAAAATTAAATAAAATAATATAATATAATTTTTTTTATGGGGTTTCTTAAATGTTTTACTTCAGACTTGAACCAGTATATTATACTGTTTACATTAATATATGTACTGTATATACTACATTATACCCAAAATAAATAAATGGCAAAACAATATTAACACACTTAATTGTTTTTTTTTAAACCTTTCTATGACTGATTAGTCATGTTTGTCACTATAGTTGGTGTATTAACTTGTATTTAGTGTTAATGTTTTATTATTATTTATTATTTATTGATTTAAGTCATTTCCAGGTCTGAAAAAGTATGGAAAAAATGTGCATTTCTAGTTGTTTTTTTTGCCCCTATTTAGTTTTTTATTATAGAAAATTTAAGAATTTACTGAAAACAAGTTTATCATACAAGAAGTGTTTTTATGGCAGCTGTTTAGTGATTGTTAAACACGACTGGTGCACTTTTTCATTTTTCATTTTGGGTTTCTTACGATATTCTTAGCACCGTATTACATAGCCTCAAGACTTTTACGTGCACACAAGAAACTATTAACCCTATCATACAGCACAGTGCGCACGGAGCCACCTATTGTGCCATCAGCCCATTTCATGTCACGGAGGATGAGCTAAATTAGAGATTAGGTCTTGATATTAGAGGTGCTACCACAAGATCTGAGCAAGTAGATCTCTGTTAATTCATGTGCATCCATGCTCTCGCTTTATTCATAGCAAGATGGCAGTGATGCACAAAGGAAAGGGGTTTTATAAAACTAGACATTGTAATGCATCAGCATGCAAAAAATTACCGAGTGCGCGGAACCCTGTCCGTGGTCCTGAACGCGTGCCGTCACGTGACCCCCGCAGCAGACGCACAGTTAAACAGCATCGCCTGCATTTCCAGTCCACACAGCCGCAGAAAACCCGCGTGAAACGCAGCGATGGAGCGGCCGGAGAGCTTGGAGAAGATGAAGCAGCTCTGCAGGAGAATACAAGACGCCTTCAGAGAGCTCCAGGAAGATCTGACGCCCTACAAAACCGAGCGCTTCTACAGGTAACAAGCGCTTACTCAGCGCCATTAACGGGAACTACATCAAGTCCTGGTTTATTATACATTTACATTTACATTCAGTCATTTAGCAGACGCTTTTATCCAAAGCCACTTACAAATGAAGACAATAGAAGCAATCACAACCAATGATAGTCTCAGTTAGCTTAACCGTGTGTGTGTGTAACAAAAAGAAAACGAGCAGATAGAATAGAAAACGAATAGAGAAGGCCTTTGTGTTGTGAAAGTGTTAATTAAATATAATTATTACATCATATAGACACAAACAATGGCGCGTTAAAAATAGCGTGCCCTCGAATTAAAATGTGCATATGTCCATACACCTGTCATTAATTTCTAATAGGCTACATATGTAATATTTTTATTTTAAATATGCTGTAAATGTTCTTTTCGAATGAATCCCTGCGCATTCGGTCACACTAAAGCTGCTCTTTGAGGCATTCAAACGCCACATTTGATTAGCAAATAATATTAATTGGTATTAAAGCAATAGCGCAGATGGCACATGCGCACTGCGGCGGAGGTCACGTGACCTGGGGCGGGTGACGTCAGCGGGCTGATGTGTGCGGATATGCGCCGCCAGCAAACATAGTCCCGCGTGCTTCGCGTCGAGCTGCGCGAGGATGGAGCGGTAAGCGCGCGGAGCACCAGCACTACATCTCATAAACTCTTCTAGACGCGCTAGAGTCTCGCGGCGGTCTAAACTGTGTTTACTGTTATCAATAATTCATTCGTTACATGTGCAGTTTCTTTATATTTACAGTCGCTTTTGTGTCGTGTTTGCCGCTGTCTCAGGTGGGCGTGATCTCATCCAATTTCCTGTGTGTGTGAGTGAGTGTGAGAGAGTGTGTGTGTGTCTGTGTGTGAGTGTCTGTGTGTGTGTGTGTGTCTGTGTGAGTGAGAGAGAGTGTGTGTGTCTGTGTGTGTGTGTGTGTCTGTGTGTGTGTGTGTGCGAGTGAGAGAGTGTGTGTGTGTGTGTGTGAGAGTGTGTGTGTGTGTGTGAGTGAGTGGTGAGAGAGTGTGTGTGTGTGCGAGTGAGAGAGTGTGTGTGTGTGAGAGAGAGAGAGTGTGTGTGTGTGTGGTTTAAACATGTTTCTGGTTGTTTGAGTAACTAGTGATGAGTTTTGTATTAAACCGTTGCTTGATGCCTGTTTTAGCTCTGCAGCATTTGTTGAGTGTTTTCTTGACAGTTAGGCACTGATCTCATTCTCAGTTATGCGAGTTGATTTAAGGATTGTGCATGTGCCAAGTTCATATTTTGATTAATATCAGTATTCTTGTATGTTGTCGAGGGACTCTCACTGTGTTCAGATCTGTCAGAAATCACATGTACACCACAATAACATTAGAGACCATTACAACCATCGCTTTAGTGAATATAGACATTCCGCAGTCAAATTTAAACATCATTGCAATAATATCAAAACTGAAAAAAGTTTTTTATATATATATATATAAAACTGTGTGCGTGTGTATATATATATATATATATATATATATATATATATATGCACACACACACAGAGAATTATATATAAAATGATAAAACTATTTATTTATTTTAGATATAGAATTTATATTGAGAAATTTTGTGCATTTTTATATGTAATTAAATTGGTGTGTAATGTGTATATATAGCTATTTAATATTCTACATATAAAATGTATATTTAAAAAATTTGTGCATTATGTGTTTGTCGTCTATACTGTATAAATATATATATATGTGTATTTATATATACGTTGTAAAAATGTATTAACAATTATTAATTACTATATATTTATATATGAATTAAAAAAAGTTATGTATAACAATTAAAAACTTAAGTGTGATTGTGTAAGTGGATTTAAATCAATATTGAATGTGCTGTGTATGTTTGCAGACTCATGACTCTTAATATTTGTGTGTGTGTATATATGTCTGTGTGTGTGTGTGTGTGTGTGTGTGTGTGCTGCAGGTTGGCCCCCATGCGTCTCTACACTCTCTCTAAGAGGCACTTCGTTCTGGTGTTCGTGGTTTTCTTCTTCTGCTTCGGCGTCTCCACACTCATCGGTGTGTCAGGTGAGGCTCTGCTTTCCTGCAGACAGAAGCCCGTTTCCCAGCATGCACTGCTCACCGTCCCTTCACGGTTCTTTGTTCTTTTGAGGCCTGTAATCAGTCGAGTGGATAACGATCATGCGCTTCACAATGACGGACTCTAACGTTTTCATTCGCAGCCCTCAAAGATCTAGTGAATCAGAATCACAAATCTCATTCACAAAGCAATGAAACTTTACACCGCTGAGAGTGGAATGAAAAGAAAAAGACACACAGTGATTGATAGCAGGCCAAAGCGAGGAGTTATTATATGAGATGTGCAGCTGAACTGACTGATGAATGTCTCTCCTGCAGGACCCAAGATCATTAGTGAGAATTACTACAACGGTTTGAGTGTCAGCACCAATGCATCAAAGGTGAGATTCATGCAATCAACTGCAGATTTACTCCATATTTTATTTATTTTGTGTGTGTGTGTCTGTGTGAGAGAGTGAGAATGTGTGTGTGTGTGTGAGAAAGAAGTCTCTTCTGCTCACCAAGACTGCATTTATTTGGTCAAAAATACAGTAAAAATTGTCCATTCAAATGTGAGAAATATGTGACCCTGGAGCACAAAACCAGTCATAAGGGTCAATTTCCTGAAATTGAGATTTATGCATCATCTGAAAGCTGAATAAATAATCTTTCCATTGATGTATGGTTTGTTAGGATCGGACAATATTTGGCTGAGATACAACTATTTGAAAATCTGGAATCTGAGGGAGCAAAAAAATCTAAATATTGAGAAAATCATCTTTAAAGTTGTTCAAATGAAGTTCTTAGCAATGCATATTACTAATCAAAAATTATGTTTTAATATAATAAATAATAAAAGAAAATTGAGTAAGTCGGTGTAAAAGGTGTGTGGACGAATATTTCTATTTCAAATAAATGCTGTTCTTTAAAACTTTATTCATCTGTGAATCCTGAAAAATAATGTATCACGGTTTCCACAAAAATATTGTGCAGCACAACTGTGTTCAACATTGATAATAATCAGAAATGTTTCTTGAGCAGCAAATCAGCATATTATTATGATTTCTGAAGATCATGTGACACTGAAGACTGGAGTAATGATGCTGAAAATACAGCTGCGCATCACAGAAATAAATTACAGTTTAACAGATATTCACACAGAAAACAGCTTGAAATTGTAAAAATATTTCACTGTTTTTACTGTATTTTTGATCAAATAAATGCAGCCTCGGTGAGCAGAAGTAATGATGCTGAAAATACAGCTGCGCATCACAGAAATACATTACAGTTTAACAGATATTCACATAGAAAACATATTTTAGATTAGAATAATATTTCAAATTTTTTTACTGTGTTTTTTGATGAAATGACAGCCTTGGTGAGCAGAAGAGAATTTTTCAGAAACATTAAAACATCTTAATTATTCCAGACGTTTGTTGGTTAGTGCGAGTCTATGTTTTTGGGGTAAATGTGAGCTGTTTTGTGTTCAGAGCGGCCCGTTTGACCTCCACTCTCCACCGCTGTCCAACTACAACCAGCAGCTGTGGCTGACCTGCATCATCCAACTGTACAGCAGCAGTGAGAGCCGCCTTCCCTGAGTGTGTGTGAGAGAGAGTGTGTGTGTGTGAGTGTGAGAGAGAGTGTGAGTGAGAGAGTGTGTGTGTGAGTGTGAGAGTGTGTGTGTAAGCTGATGAAGTGTGTGTTCAGTTGCAGATTTGAGCTGGGAAGAGCTGGGGATGAACGTGGAGCTGCAGGGTGTGATGCAGGACGCTAGCGTAATGCGCATCAGCAACAACGTTCACAACAAGAACCGAAGCCTGCGCTGCGCCGCCGTGAGTCACAGCTGCACCATTAAGCCATTCGTTTATTTAAATCTAATTAAGAGTCACCCTCCATTTTTTAACACAGACATAGACAAACTCAAATTGGTATAATTCATGAACGCTTTGGAATACAGACCTAAGGTTGGACTCAAAAAGTATCTAAAAAAGTTTACATTTACATTTATTTGAAATTCAAAATTGCTATAAAATTAAAGCCTTGTGTCTAAATAAGCTCTGAGGTGCAAGTCATTTATCATAATTATTATATTCAGTGGCTTCTCCTCCTTTTCTTAGAGATATTTAGTGCCAGTTTATCAGGGAGTGACGCTTTTGTTCTCTTGGACTCGTTGGATGGAAACGGTGCTTTATTCACAAATGTTTAATGCGATATTCCAGTCTTGCGCATAAATTTAATTAGAATCTTTGGATGGAAACATAGCTAGTATGACCCATTTCAGGAGCTGCCAAAATTACATTTTAAAAGCAGACCGTTAGCATGTTTGGGTAAGAAACGGCTTTACAAACAGTCTTTTCAACTACACACTATTATTTCTGTCTTACAGTCATTCATATTATCACAGAAATACTGGGATGAAAGTTAAAAAAAATCTACATCATAACAGGAGGTCTGTGTGTGTGTGTGTGTGCGTGTCTCTGTGTGTGTCCGTGTGTGTGTGTGTGTGTGTGTCTGTGCCTCGGTGTGTCTCTGTCTGTGTGTCTGTCTCTGTGTGTGTGTCTGTGTCTCTGCATGCGTGTGTCTGCATGCGTGTGTCTGTGTCTCTGTGCGTGTGTCTGTGTCTCTGCGTGTCTGTGTCTGTCTCTGTGTGTGCGTGTGTCTGTGTCTCTGTGTGTCTGTCTCTGTGCGTGTGTCTGTGTGTCTGTCTCTGTGCGTGTGTCTGTGCCTCGGTGTGTCTCTGTGTGTGTGTCTGTGTCTCTGCATGCGTGTGTCTGTCTCTGTCTGTGTCTCTGCGTGCGTGTGTCTGTGTCTGTCTCTGTGCGCGCGCGCGTGTGTGTGCGTGCGTGTGTCTGTGTCTCTGCGTGTGTCTGTGTCTCTGTGTGTCTGTCTCTGTGCGTGTGTCTGTCTCTGTGCGTGTGTCTGTGCCTCGGTGTGTCTCTGTGCATGTGTCTGTGTCTCTGTGTGTGTGTCTGTGCATGTGTCTGTGTCTCTGTGTGTATGTCTGTGTCTCTGCGTGAGTGTGTCTGTGTCTCTGTGCGTGTGTCTGTGTCTCTGTGCGTGTGTCTGTGTCTCTGTGCGTGTGTCTGTGTCTCTGTGTGTGTGTGCGTGCGTGTGTCTGTGTCTCTGTGTGTCTGTGTCTCTGTGCGTGCGTGTGTGCATGCGTGTCTCTGTGCGTGCGTGTGTGTGTGTGCATGTGTGTGTCTGTGTCTCTCTCTGTGCGTGCGTGTGTCTGTGTCTCTGTGTGTCTGTGTCTCTGTGCGTGCGTGTGTGCATGCGTGTCTCTGTGCGTGCGTGTGTGTGTGTGCATGTGTGTGTCTGTGTCTCTGTGTGTGCGTGCGTGTGTCTGTGTCTCTGTGTGTCTGTGTCTCTGTGTGCGTGCGTCTGTGTGTGTGTGTGTTACAGCATCAGCAGGCGTGTGACGAGATCATCGTGCTGCATCTGGGATATCTGAACTACACTCAGTACAAGATCAACGTCAGCTTCAGGAACCTGCAGGACGGCCTGAAGGACAAAATCAAAAATGTGACTTTTGTGGTGAGTTCAGATTTTAACACTGTCCTGCAAAAACATAATACACATGATAGTAGATCATTTGATGCTGGAAAATCAAAAACCTTCCATCATGTACAGTTTTTCACAAAATAAGTGACCACAAAAAGCAGGTCAAATGTCAAATGTTTTGGTTTTAATGACACAAAAGGATTCCAAGGAGTCACGTCAATGTATTTCTATAGCACATTTAGAGTTGTGCCAAAGTGCTGTACAACAAAACACAGCATATAAGAAACATAACATGCATCATATGAAAAATAAACACATTAAAATAGAATCAGAGCAAAATGACATCAAACCCTTAAACTGACATTAATCAAAAGCCAGAGAAAACAAATAAGATTTGAGAACCGACTTAAAACTGTCTCGTGAAGGAGCAAGTCACATTTACAGGCAAACTATTCCAAAGTTTAGGAGCTGCAGCTTAACTCCACTTACCAGAGCAAAGCTATGCTCAAAACTCAATTTAATGTGGTGCGATTCATTCTGAAAAAAATTATTAAAATCGGCATTAGAATGCAGTTATATAAGCACAAAACCTGTGATGTTCATGTTTTCCCCAGTGGTTGTTTGTATGCAGTGAGAGCAGAAATCATCTGCTCATCTTTGCGTTTCCTTCTGTCTCTGGTCATAATTCTGAGCTTGAAATCAGGATTAGAAATACAATATTGTCACACGTGTGAAAATGTGCCGAGAATTGAACAAATATCTGTAATCTGAATGAGATCCAGACAGGAATCATGTGTTTGTGCTGGTTTTCAGAAACACTACGAAATGCACAAAGTGTGCCGCTAAACAGACAGACCAGCTCTCAATTAATTCAGCAGATCCAGGAATCACAGCTGAGCCGTTTCTCTGTGTTGTGTGCTTCCTCAGTTTAAGATGTACAGCGCCACGTTCTCTCAGGTGGAGATCTGGTTCCGCTTCGTGTTTGTGGTGATGACCTTCATCGTGACCGTGAGTTACCGCCGCACACCGTCTGCATGTTTTGAGTGTTTCACGAGCGTCTGATGTGATGATGCTGTGTTTGTGCAGTGTGTGTTCGCTCACTCCTTACGCAAGTTCTCCATGAGGGACTGGGGCATCGAGCAGAAGTGGATGTCTGTTCTTCTTCCTCTGCTGCTGCTGTATAACGGTGAGACACACGTTTCACTTCCTTTACATCACAACTGGATGATTAAAAACTAGTGCTGTCAAACAATAATCACATTCAAATTACGTATACAGTATGTGTGTGTAGTGTGTATATTTATTATGTATATATATAAATACAAACACATGCATGTATATATTTAAGAAAAATTTTATATTTGTATATTAAATATATTTATATATAATATAAATTATATAAATGTTTACATGTAAATATTTTCAAAATATATACTGTACTGTATGTGTGTGTATTTATATATACATAATAAATATACACAGAACAACCGATCCGATACCAAAGATTCTGAGTATCGGCTGATACGGATCCAATACAGCACTGTTTTTTAGTCAATGTAGAATTTCTATACCTCTGTGTGTTGACCTGATCATCTCTGTTCTGTGTGTTAAATACAATCTACTAAATATAGACAACTTCATTTTGAAGAAAAATAACAAATGAAAAAATGATATAATCATAATCTATGACAAAAATACTATTATAAACTAGGTCGGAGATAATTCAGTAGCAAACGTTATTCTAGAAAAATCATGAGTGCACAATAATTCTAAAAATCTAAACATTTAGTGAAACAACATTATTTAGTGGGGAACAAATAAAAGTGAATAAGTATAGGATTAAATCTGGTAGAGTGTTACATTGCTCTTTGTATTGTAAAATACATTCATGAAAAACAAGTAAATGTATTAATATATAAATATATAGTATAAAATTAAAAGACGTTACATTTAAATGTATAGCACAGTAATGGAGGCAGCAACATATGATAGTATGTATTTAGTGTATGTATTTAGAGTATGTTTTTTCACTGCATGATTCAGTCTGTTAAAACACATTTAGAATGATCACAATATTCAAGACACGGGGGCAGAAAATGTATATATTTATACCACTTCATATAGTTAATCAATTTCACACAGCAATGCGATATTGTAACGCATTACTTTCCATAAAAAGTAACTAAGTAACGTAATTAGTTACTTTTTTTAGGGAGTAATGCAACATTGTAACACATTACTTTCCATAAAAAGTAACTAAGTAACGTAATTAGTTACTTTTTTAGGGAGTAACGCAGTACTGTAACGCATTACTTTCCATAAAAAGTAACTAAGTAACATAATTAGTTACTTTTTTAGGGAGTAACGCAATATTGTAACGCATTACTTTCCATAAAAAGTAACCAAATAATGTAATTAGTTACTTTTTTAGGGAGTAACGCAATATTGTAACGCATTACTTTCCATAAAAAGTAACTAAGTAACGTAATTAGTTACTTTTTTTAGGGAGTAATGCAACATTGTAACACATTACTTTCCATAAAAAGTAACTAAGTAACCTAATACTGCATCTGAACAGATCTAATCATTTAAGTGAAAGCAAACTATTATGTGGCAAAAAGGTCACAAGTTACAAAAAGACGACAATCTAGTTTGTTATAAAATTTGTCTCTGCATATTAATATTAAATGCAAATTAAAGGATTGAATTAGTTTTTGTTCACATAATATATGTGTGTATACTGTGTATATTTATTATGTATATATATAAATACAAACACATGCATGTATATATTTAAGAAAAATTTTATATTTGTATATTAAATATATTTATATATAATATAAATTATATAAATGTTTACATGTAAATATTTTCAAAATATATACTGTACTGTATGTGTGTGTATTTATATATACATAATAAATATACACAGTACACATACATTATGTAAACAAAAATGTGACCGTAAAGACATTTCTAACGTTACATTAGATTTACTTTTCAGATAAATGCTGTCTTTTTGAACTTTCTATTCAGCTGTGAATCCTGAAAAATAAAATGAATCACGGTTACCACAGAAATATTAATGTTTTCAATAAAAAGTAACCAAATAATGTAATTAGTTACTTTTTTAGGGAGTAACGCAATATTGTAACGCATTACTTTCCATAAAAAGTAACCAAATAATGTAATTAGTTACTTTTTTAGGGAGTAACGCAATATTGTAACGCATTACGTTTAACAGTAACTTTCCCCAACACTGGTGTCTGATGTGCTGCTGTTGTAGATCCGTTCTTCCCACTGTCGTTCCTGGTGAACAGCTGGTTTCCGGGAACTCTGGACGCTTTCTTCCAAGCTCTGTTCCTGTGTGCGCTGCTGCTCTTCTGGCTGTGTGTGTATCACGGCATCCGAGTGCAGGTACGCTCTGTGAAGGGCCCTCACTAGTGCACTACACACCTGTCTGCTCTGCTCACCTGTGCTCTCACCTGCAGGGAGACCGGAGGTTCCTGACCTTCTACCTGCCCAAGCTGCTGATCGTGGGGCTGCTGTGGCTCTCGGCCGTCACGCTGGGAATCTGGCAAACGTGAGAAACCTGCAGCTGTTTTCTGCTGTCACTGCTGGTGCCTTACGGGATTCTCATCAGATTTTTCTTCTTATTAGGGTGAATGAGCTGCAGGATCCCACGTATCAGTACAACGTGGACATCCAGAACTTCCAGGTGAGTTTCTTTCAGCTCCACACCGATTGTTCCTGCTTAATAAAATAGCATCTGTCCAAATATTTCAAATGTATAATTTGTGACCCTGGAGCACAAAACCAGTCATAAGGGTCAATTTGTTTTAAATTGAGATTTATACATCATTTGAAAGCTAAAGATAAATAAGCTTTCCATTGATGTATGGTTTGTTAGGATCGGACAATATTTAGGATAGGACCTAACCCTAACCCAACGTCAAAGTCTGAAAAATACAGTTAAGTCGCAGATTTTCAGATGATAAAAAAATGCAACTTGTATTACAGAAAATACAGTAAAAAATCAAATTGAAGTCTTTTTGAAATATGTCGCAGCATGTTTCAGATGATAAAAACAAATGCAATTTACATTCCAGAAAATATGGAATATATACAGAAAAACTCTTTCCCCGCCAGTGTTTTTGCTGATTTTCATTAAAATTTCATGGCCCCCAGAATATTGTGTTGTGTGAATATCTGAACATGCAATACATCAAATAAAGATCAGACCGTCTACTTTCAAAGAAAAAAACATTGAGTTTTATTCTAGCTTCAAGCATTGTATTTTTTATAAACACTTGAATGTAGGTAGGTTTCATTTTGAGCAAAAAGCTGAGAAAATCGTATTTTTTATCAAATACTGCATCTGGATCATATTCGGTAATATTATCAAAGCAAAGATACAGTAGATGGCTTCCATCAGCGCTCCCAAAGCTTGCACACTTTCTGGATCCACATTTCACTCGCTAACATCAGGCAGTTTTCATTTATACGCGGTTAGTGTTGATGATCGCATTATTTTTCATATGCATGCGCTTACATCTGAGATCGCTCGTTTCTGCGTCTTCCTCGCCTGTGTTTTTGATCGAGTGATTCTAGACTCATTCAGGAGATGCGTAATAGTGCCCCCTAGCGTATAACAGTGCAAACACGGAAGCACGAAAAATAACGTGTTTGGCGGGGAAAGAGTTAAATTCAAGTGTTTGTTTGTGTGTGTGTTTGTTTGTGTGTGTGTTTGTTTGTGTGTGTGTATTGTGTGTGTGTGTGTGTGTATATTGTGTGTGTGTGTTTGCTGCAGGGCATGAAGGTCTTCTTCCTGCTGCTGGTGGCTGTGTATGTGCTGTATCTGGTGTTTCTGGTGCTGTGTGCCTGCTCCGAGCTCAAGAACACACCCTACACAGGTAACACACACACACACACACACACTCTCACACAGACAACAAACTCTTACAGCTGAAAGATCTTGATGTTTCCTTCAAGACTCACGGCTCTCTGTAGCACGTGTTTGGAGATCATGTTTATGTGAGCTAGACTTCCTCCACGTCATCTCATTTTCCCCCTGCATGTTTATGTGTGTGTGTGTATATTTTGTGTGTGTGTGTGTGTGTGTGTGTGTGTTTGCTGCAGGGCATGAAGGTCTTCTTCCTGCTGCTGGTGGCTGTGTATGTGCTGTATCTGGTGTTTCTGGTGCTGTGTGCCTGCTCCGAGCTCAAGAACACACCCTACACAGGTAACACACACACACACACACACACTCACAAACACACACTCAAACACACACACACTCACAAACACACACTCAAACACACACACACACAAACACACGCTCACACACTCTCTCTCTCTCTCTCACACACACACACACACACACCTGTGTAAATACACACTTTCACATGAGTGAGTTTTGTGTTGTCATTTCCTCTTCCTGTTTCCTCAGTGTGGTTATTCTGTACCTGAGATTCGGCTCCAAGGCTTTGCAAGACAACTTTGTTTCCGAACTTTCCACTCACTACCAGAATTATATCCTTTCATTCCAGATTCCCTCACATCTGATTCTTCACTGGAAATCCATCGCTATAAAACTAAAACTACAAATTGTTAGAAATCCATTAAGAACAGAAAAATCGTTTCGTTTCATTGGTTTAAAGCAAGCATTAAGGATCCTATTGTAGTTTTTATTAATATTTTGAATTAGTTTTTATATTTTCCAAGTTTTAGTAACTTTACTGTGTTTGTCGACATCTGTACAGTTTTATTCATTTTTATTTCCGTTTTATTTTTATTTTTTTAGAGCATTAAGTTGAACTAAACAGTTTAAATAAAACAAGTTTAAGTTTTTTTTTATATTTTATTTTTAGTTAACGTTTTTTTTATAGTAACTTTACTGTGTTTGTCGACGTCTCTGTACAGTTTTATTCATTTTTATTTCCGTTTTATTTTTATTTTTTAGAGCATTAAGTTGAACTAAACACAGTTTAAATAAAACAAGTTTAAGTTTTTTTTAATATTTTATTTTTAGTTAACGTTTTTTTTATTTCAAGTAACAAAAATATTTTAAAGTTCTAGTTATATATATATATATATATATTACAACTTTTAATTTATTCAAGTTTTAACTTTTTAATTTAAGTTTTAGTAATTTAGCCATTTGTTTTATTCATGTTTTTTGTCATTTTTATTTAAAATGTCTGTATAGTTTTTTATTAATTTTTTTCTACTGTATTGCAGTGTTATTTTCAATTAGATTTTATTTTTATAATTTTTTTCATTTTAATTTTAGTTTAGGTTTTAGTAATTTTGTGTTTTGTCATTTTTATTTTTGTCTATAGTGTTATTTATTATTAATTTTAGTACTAGTTTTTAGTTTTTCTAAATGGTGTTTTTCCATGGTTTTAGTTAGCAGTAATAAGCCTGGTTTAAAGTGGTTGATCTGTGGTTCTCCTGAGTGTGTCTCTGCACCCGCGGAGTTTCTGTCCTTCTACGGTCTGCTGAACTTCTATCTCTACACGCTAGCGTTCGTCTACTCGCCCTCCACAAGCGCTCTGTACGGTGAGTCCATCGCCGTGCGCTGTTTCTGCAGCAGAGCTGGCCTTCGTCACGTAGATGTGTGTGTGTGTGTGTGTGTGTGTGTGTGTGTGTGTGTGCAGACTCGCAGCTGAAGGACAACCCTGCCTTCTCCATGCTCAACGACTCGGACGATGACGTCATTTACGGGTACGTCCCCACATCAGGACACTCATGCCATCCACACCATGCTTTCTGATGCTCCTGTGTGGATCTGTTTCTCTGAAGGAGCGATTATGAGGAAACGCCTCTCCAGAACGGCCGCGCCATCAAAGCCAGCGCCAAATACCAGGATGAGAGCGGGAGCGACTGAAAGCGGAGTGACTCCGGATCGCGGGTGCACACCGAACACATGTATATAGACTAACACAGTGTGTAAATATACGAGCCGATGTATTTTTAAAGCTACAGTGTTGTGTTTCTGAAGTCATTACACCTGATCTCAGATCAGTGCTCCAACACTGCTGGGCTCAGTGGCGTGTTTCACCTCCAAATTAAAAGGGGAAAAATCAATAGTCTATATTTTCATTTGCATTTGAGATAATTAAGCACATTTAACCCTGAGATAATGAAAATCATCCTGATACGCTCAATTCATTAACACTAATAATACCTTGATGTAAGGTGTGCTTTTATACACAAGTATAAACATATTAAAAAGGTGTTCATTTTCAATTAATATGAAATACTTCTATAAATAAAGTTAGATTTTTGTTTGCAGTGCAGTAATAACTGTTTAGGGTAAATGTGCTTAATTTTCATTTAAACAAAATTTAATTAAGGGTCTCAAAATATTTAATTCTTTTGGTTTTTGAGTGATTCATATTGTGTATTTCTAGATGGTGTTTATGTGATTGGCCCAGTTGTTTCTCATCGATCAGACTCTGTTAATAAGGTGTGAGGAAGCTGCTTATGTGCATGTATTTCTGTTGATTTCTGGCTGGTTTGAGTTGTTTCTGGAGATGCTGTGTGAGTGCTTATGGATGAGAATATTGAGCCTCGTGTTTCTTTGCCTTCACTGGATGTCGTTTATCGATTTTCAAGAAGCCTTCTTTTCTCACATTCCTGGTTTATTGTGCTTCTCTCTTGTTTTTGTGTATTTCTGATGATTATTTTGTGGGTCTGAATCACTTCCAGGGTCCCGCTGAGGACCGAAGCGCTTGTTTTTGTTTTGTAAGCTCTGTTGCTTCACTGCGTTGTCTTCTGAACTGAGCTGTGAGGACAGGACTCTAGAGCGGTGCTGTTTTACGCATTTCTATTGACTTGTTTGTTTGATTGAGTGGTTTATCTGTCCGATGTGTCGCTGGGCTTTATGAAGTGTCCCAGAAGCACTGTGTGATGACTGTGCCTTTCCACGTGAACATGAGATCATTCCTGAAGCCGCTGAGCTCGGTCCAGACGAGGAGCTCTCCTTCACTCGCACTGCTGTGACGTCTGAGCAAATGTGGAATAAACTCTTCAGACGGTTTTAAGAGGTGAATTCATGTGCTTTTATTGTACAGGAGAGTTTAATGCAGGAATACTGAAGGTTTCATAAGAAGCGGTGTGTGTTTGATGTGACTCTAGATGGCGAGTCCGAACACACTGACGATGCAGTACAGGTGTTTGTTTTCCCATCGGACCGAGCAGCTGCCTGCAGAAGAGACCAAACACACGCGTGTGACCCTGGAGCACAAACCCAGTCATAGCTTTCCATTGGTGTATGGTTTGTTAGGATAGATCAGGGGTAGGCAAGTTCGGTCCTAGAGAGCCGCAGTCCTGCAGAGTTCTGATTAGGGTTGGAGCTGAACTCTGCAGGACTGCGGCTCTCTAGGACCGAACTCGCCTACCCCTGGGATAGGACAATATTTGGCTGAGATACAACTATCTGGAAATATTGAGAAAAATCTAAATATTGAGAAAATCATCTTTAAAGTTGTTCAAATGAAGTTCTTAGCAATGCATATTACTAATCAAAAATTAAGTTTTGATATATTTACGGTAGGAGATTTACAAAATATCTTCATGGAACATGATCTTTACTTAATATCCGAATGATTTTTGGCATAAAAGAAAAATCTATAATTTTGACCCATACAATGTATTGTTGGCTATTGCTACAAATATACCCCAGCGACTTAACACTGCTTTTGTGCTGCAGGGTCACATATTATTCTGAATTCTAAAAAAAAATGCAAATGTAAAAAAAAAAAATCAAATAAACTGCAACAGAAGGGCAAAGAAGTTTTACTTCTAATAATTTAACGGTGTAAAGTCCAGAGATGGAAAAAAAATTCAAACGATATTGTATTTGTTTTGTTTTGTTTTGTCATAGATTAGCTATTGTAAGAAATGTTTAACATTAGGCGATATTTTTGTAACATCAAACTACATTTATTTCTGGAAATGAATGACCGAATGAAGAATATCATACTGCAATATTCCTTTAGCATTACCTCTAAAAATAAAAATGTATAAATGTAAATAAATGTATAATTAATAAAATACACTGTGCTTCTAATAACTTTGGCTAATATTCTGGCAAGATTCTGTCAAAATGATGAACAAACGTCCTTCCTAGAACGTTACTAGAACATTAATAATGTTTCTTCCCAAAATGTTTGTTAGATGTTCATCTGATGTTTTTAAAATGTTGCGACTTGTTTCAGAACGTTAAAAGAACACTTAAGCGTAACATTCCCATAATATTTGCAAAATGATCAAACGGAATGTTTCGTTCATGTTCACATAACCAAGAAAAACATTTTTAAAACATTAAAAAACCTGAACGTTTGAATGTTTGAAGAACATTAGAAGTAGCATTTTAATATGAACATCAGAACATATTTTTCTGTAAGCTGGGTCAAAGGTGTGTGTAGAACTGCTGTTCACATTTCTATTGGAATAGAACTCAGGACGGCTCTTACCATCTGTAGTATTGTCCCAGAAACATGACGAAGCCGACTGCAGTCCTGCACCGTTTTTCTGCATTATAATACATGTGACTGATGGAGAGAACAGAGATGATCATTCTGTAGTAACATAATAACCATGAGCTTCAGCTCCGTTACAGGAACAGTTCAGACACAAATGAAGATGTGTTCACCCTCAGTTCATCCCAGATCAGGAGGAGTTTGTTTCTTCATCAGGTTTGTAGAAATGCAGCATTGCATCAGTGTCTCAGCAATGGATGCTCTGCAGTGAATGGGTGCCGTCAGAATGAGAGTCCAAACAGCTGATAAAAACATCACAATAATCCACAAGTAATCCACACCACTCCAGTCCATCAGTTAACCTCTAGAGAAGTGAAAGCTGTGTGTTTGTAAGAAACAAATCCATCATTTAGGTGTGTTTAACTTCAAACTGTTGCATCCATGGCCTAAATACAAGTCCTTTATCCATAATGTTGCTTCCTCCAGTGAAAAAGTGTTCTGGTGTGAATCAGGAGAGAAATCTGCACAGATCAAGCAGCGTTTACAAGCCAAAACAGCTCTAAACAAATTTGTGGGTGGATTTTGATGTGAGAGACAACAGCAGATGCACTTTTTCACTGGAGGAAGCGTTATTATAGACTCATTTTTGAGTTAAAAGCGTCTTAATGCTGGATTTGTCTCAGCTTTTGTCTTCTCCAGATGTTAACTGATGGACTGGAGTGCTGTGGATTACTTGTGGATTATTGTGATGTTTTTATCAGCTGTTTGGACTCTCATTCTGACGGCACCCATTCACTGCAGAGCATCCATTGCTGAGACACTGATGCAATGCTACATTTCTCCAAACCTGATGAAGAAACAAACTCCTCCTGATCTCAGATGAACACATTATCATGTTTGTCAGGTGTGGGTCTGAGGCTGACCGATGTATTTGAAGGGTTTGCTCAGTTTGCTGAGCTGCCCGAGGCTCTGCTCCACCACGCTGGACATCCACTGGTTCACACGCTTGTGCTCGTACGGGTTTCTGCCGATCACTGCTTCCAGAGACTGCACAGAGAGAGAAGAAGCGCTCGCACATCACTCAAACACAAGACGAGGCTCAGAGATGAAGCGGAGAGACGAGCAAACCTCCTTCACGATGCTGCTCACTTCATCCACAACGAACGCCGTCTGGAGGAAATCAGACGATAAAACACACCATAAACACCTCTGTTATCCGCTGTAGCTCTGCTTGAAGCTTCAATGAAGGATCCTGTGTTGAAATTCCCAAACAAACGACGAATCTACTGAAGTAAACACGCCGCTAGTTCAGGAAACGTTCCTCGGTTAGCAGCTGTTAGCGATTAGCTTCACCGCGGCGCGAAGAATAAAGGCAGGGAATGCGATAAATGATTTCTTAAAGCAAACATCTTCTCTTTGATTTCTGATTGAGTACATTTCAAACATTTGATCGTCTTTAACTTACCTCTTCCGCGCTCTGATCGTCGTCCATGTTTCGTTGTTGTCGCGCGAATGCGAAGCCTCGGCGGTTGTCATGGAAATGACGCACACGTCACGACGCAGAGACGACGTATTATATTGCACGCGTGTGAAATAATTAATTACAGACGGCTGAAAAGATGCTTTGTGAATCCAATGTGATTGTGTTTTTTTTATTCCAATTTCCAAATAATAATGGCTTGATTTAAATTCTTACGCTTCTAGCCTTACATACCTTCATCCTCAAGATGTTATTATTTATTATGAATATCCAAAGCTGTTATCTGCTGAATATGTTGTTAATGTGCTTATATTGAATGCAAAATTGCTTAAATCTCCAGTCTTTCCTTTTTCTTGCTGAATTTGACCCTCTTGTTTCATCTCATTACAAATAACAAAACAGTGCCACATATTTTTTGTGCATTATGAAAACTATTCTAAAAAATATGTTGTAATCTTATTTTTGTGCTTTTGTGATTTTTTTTCCTGTGTGGATAATACCATAACTTGATGTGCGCAAATCCATAATATTAGTTTTCTGCAATAAAAAAAATAAAATAAATAACATTATACCAAAACTTTACTTACAGACTTTTCACTAACTCTCCACATTTTTAGATGCATAATTTTGATGGTGGTTTTTATTTGTTATTTTGTATGATATAAAGCTAATTTCATGCAGTCTTTAAATTTAGATTACAGACTGTATACAGTCCTTCTGACCTGCTGAAAACATCTCCCTTATAACTACTTACTGGAGGTATTAATCTTTCGGATAAGAAATGTATTAATTCTTACGTCAGAAAGTGTTATTCATGATATCAGTCATCATCCACAAGCACAGTACAAGTGTAAAGATTACAAAAAGGTAAATCAACACACAGAAATAGGCTATATAAATCTCACCGTGTCAAAATAATAATAACAGCATATATCAAACACCAAAGAAACAAGCAGATACATGAAAAATATAAGACAGCAATAAAATGCTCTTTTACGCATCTGTAGATGCGCTTCATGTTTGTGTTAGGCAGGCGGAAGTGACGCGCGAACAGCGCTCATGACGCATCACGCTTCCTCTGCAGGATCATGGGTAATGTAGTTTTCACCAGGAATTCCGCTGTTCAACATGGTTATTTTAAAATTACGTTTAAACACGCGAACTGATGGCTTCAACAGAAGCATAAACCTTCGATTAACAACATCGCAGCTCTCAGGATCTCTGTCATTAAAAGTTTATACGTTATCGTTAAAAATCAATCCCACAATGGCGAATATGAATGGAATTTTTTACTTCCGTTTATATTTTCTGTATTAAATATGCTAATATATTGTTTTATTTCTAATAATAATTCAATTAATCAAACTTATGCAAGATGATTCGCACTCTACCCGAATGATAATTTCAGACGTACGGACGAGCTTTTGTTCGATAATAAAATAAAAGTTATTTAAAAGTATTTATCATGCCCTAAAACATTTGTTTGTATGATGGGCAAGTCTCACATTCACATAACAAGATCCCTTCAATTTAAACCCAACTGTAAAGCATTAGCTTCAGATTTATTATTATCACTATAATGAATATTTATAAAATATTTTTTAACAATTAATTAATAAAAATGCCATTTGTTTATTTCCCCCTCTGTGTGTTCTTCCACGTGTTGTTGTTCTCTGTAATGTTGTGTTATTGTGGTATTTAAGTTTTGCATATAAACAACAAAGAAGTCGTTAATAGTGAGCGTTGTGTTGTTCTGTGGGAGGCTCGCTGAGTGTCGCCCTCTAGAGCCGCAGACGCGCTACAGCAGCTGCACGACACATTACCAGTTTACAGACTAATTCAGTTTACACCCGTTAGAGCCGCTGAAGGACGTGTCATTCATGAATGATTCTCATTCTCTGCTGTTGAACATTTAGATCTGTGAGCATCGCGGATCAGCGTGTGTGTGTGTGTGTGTGTGTGTGTGAGCGAGAGACAGCATCAGCATCAGCATCATCATCCTCATCATCATCATCCAGCGGAGGACAAAGACGCAGAAATGGGTCACAGCAGCGGCTGATCTCAGGGTAGGTGTTTGATCTCCATCATTCGCTCATTGTGTTCAAATCAAAGCGATATTTCACACGATGAACGTGTTTGTGTTGGCGAACCGACTCAGTGCGAATCTGTTTCTCTCTGTCTGATTCTTCGCTCGGTTTCTGGTTTCTGGGTTTTGTCGACACGGATAACGGGACATTGTGTGACTCGCTCACTCTTTTGTTGATCGTGTCGATGAGCGAGAAAAACCAGTAATTCATTTCCTGAACGTGACATTCACTCTTTAAACCAGCTAACCTGGCTTTAATAATATAAATTCGGGCTGATGGTGGTTTTTAGGTGTTCTGTGTTTCGTAAGGGTTGCATCACGATGATGGCCCATACACACCGGACACTCTTCCAGTGATGCTCAGTCTCCATGGCGACCAGCGCAGCATCAGCACCACATCACATCACAACATATCATCACAGCACAGCACATCAATACCACATCACATCACCACAGCACATAATCACATCACAGAATATCATCATATCACAGAACAGCACATCATCACATCACAGAACATCACATCATCATCACAGCACGTCAACACATCACAGAATATCATCATATCACCATCACAGCACATCATCACAGAACATCACATCATCACAGAACATCACAACGTATCATATCCTCGCATAACATCACATAATCACATCATCATCACATCGCATCACTTCCATTGTCCTCATTTGTAAGCCGCTTTGGATAAAAGCGTCTGCTAAATGTCAAAATGTAAATGTAATTATCACATCACATCAACACATCACAGCTCATCACATCACAGAACATCATCACATCATAACATCACATCATATCATCGCATAACATCACACAATCACATCATCATCACATAACATCACATCCCATCACATCGTATCATATCCTCGCATAACATCACATAATCACATCAACATCACATAACATCACATCACATCGTATCATATCCTCGCATAACATCACATAATCACATCACACATCACAGAATATCATCATATCACAGAACAGCACATAATCACATCACAGAACATCACATCATCATCACAGAGCATCATCACACCACACCACATAACATCACTGAACATTATCACATCACATCATCACAGCACAGAACATTATCACATCACAGAGCATCATCACAGAACATCACATCATAACATCACATCATATCACATCATCGCATAACAGCACGTCAACACATCACAGAACATCACATCATCATCACAGCACATCAACACATCACAGAACATCACATCATCATCACAGCACGTCAACACATCACAGAATATCATCATATCACCATCACAGCACATCATCACAGAACATCACATCATCACAGAACATCACAACGTATCATATCCTCGCATAACATCACATAATCACATCATCATCACATCGCATCACTTCCATTGTCCTCATTTGTAAGCCGCTTTGGATAAAAGCGTCTGCTAAATGTCAAAATGTAAATGTAATTATCACATCACATCAACACATCACAGCTCATCACATCACAGAACATCATCACATCATAACATCACATCATATCATCAACACATCACAGAGCATCATCACATCAGCATCACAGCACACAGGCATCTGATCTAGAGAAGCTTTGCACCCCTCCAGCAGTTTCTCCATCACGCTGCATTCATCAGTCACACCAGCTCTCTGCTTCAGAAGTCATGTGTGAGTGATGTGATCATTGGTCCTGTTGTGAATGAGCTCGAAGGTGACGAGAGCAGAGGTGAAGGTGTCGTTTTATGACGGTCTGTGATAAACGTTCCTCTACAGCAGATCAAAGTTCTTCCTGTGAACCGGATCGGATGGAGATCAGCCTTCATCACTGCCTGCTCGTAATCATTTCAAAGCTCATCAATATTCAACATACATTGGCAATAATAATGAATGTTATTTAAAGTATGTGCAATAACCTTATACTTATTTATCACCCTAAATCCTAGTACATCCCTACAACTTTATTTTATTTTATTTTATTCTATTCCTATTCTATCTATAGCACACCTGTACATACAATTTATTCTTTTTTTTGTGGTTTATATTTATGCATGTGTATTTTATTCACATCTTATTTGTATTATCTGTGCGTTGTTGTTGTCTCCATGTACTGGAAGCTTGTGACACTATAACAAATTCCTTGTATGTGCAAACATACTTGGCAATTTGGCTCTTTCTGATCTGATTCTGAATGTGCATGACCCGATGGTGTTGATTTATGTGCGATCTCTCTGAATCTTCAGTATTCTTGGTATGTGGGTTTTTATCAAGAGCTGATGATGACGGGATCGAGCTCTTTGGACTTCAGGATCCATAAACAGGGTTGAACAGATAACGTAATCTCGATCGAGACGCTCGTTGGCTTTTCTCTCAGGGCTCTGATTGTGGACTGGTTTGCTGTGTGCAGGTCTGTCTCTTCTGCTCGGTGTTCCTCAAACATCACGTCATGTTCCTCAGCTGTGTTCTGCTGCTGTGTGTCCTGCACGTCTGCGGCGGGACCCCGGACCCCGACAGAGAGATGTGCTACTCTCGGCAGCATCGGGACGTCGCTGTAAACACGCGTGTGGCTCTGGATCAGAAGGGAACGGTCATGGTGGCCCGAGCCAAGTCGTCAGAGAAAGACTGCATCTTAACCTGCTGCTCGGAGGACATCGGTTCAGGTGTGACACAAACACAAGGTGTGAAATAAAAATCCTCATTCGAATGCAAAAACGTTGCATTTGAATGTTATGTGTGCGTCAGGCTGCTTTATCAGCGGCGCATGAGATGCGATGACGATGTAAGTGTGGTTGGTTTTTAATGTGTTTGTTAGTCTGTCCAGCTGAAGCGGCGCTGCTGCGATGTTCATTCCAAATATTGCAGAGAAAGAGAACATCAATGCAGAGAAGATCTACTGGAACCAAGCCGTTCACACAGAACGCATATTTATCGCATTTTCTAGATGGACATCTATTGTTTCGCACAAGAGAGCCGCATGTTTAGAAAGCCATGTAAAATTAACTTTTAAAAAACATGTCTCGAGACTTTATGGCGGTCCCACTGCATCTCATGTTTTTAAATGAAGAAAGTGCTCTTTGTGATTGGCTTTCGTTTCTTTTCTTTTTTATTTATTAAACTATGCATACATGATGCTTTTTTGTTTAGAATTGTTTAAGCAACTTAAGTATATTTGTTTTATAAACATCATGCACTTTTTCACAGATAATAGTGTTACTTTATTGCTGTAATAAATGTGCATTAGTAATATTTTGCTCTTGTGGCCTCAGGAGAGAAGCCAAAAGCTTTTTTTCACCCTAACTGAAATGATGCCTTTTCAATTCAAATATTGATAACATTTAAGTGCAAAATTCGAATGTAGTTGTTCAGCCGTTTGGAGCGCCCTCACAGTGCTGTTCATCTGCGTCTCTGCTCTCACAGGGCTGAAGTGTAATCTGGTGGTGTATAAACCGGCGGAGTGGTCCGGACATCTCAACTGTGAGCTCTTCCACTGCCCGAGCGAGAGAGACTGTCCGCTGATGACAGCCAGCGCCGGAGTCAACACCTACAACATATTCAAGGGTGAGCAGAGCCGCAGTCACATCAGCAGTCACGCTTCTGTTTTATCGGACAGTACGTCATTGGCGTGGTTTCTTGGGGATGTCGCCTCAGTTCTTCTGATTCTTCATGTAATCGCAGACAGACTGGATGATGAGCAGATCAGATCTCTGTGTGGAGCGCTGGCTGTTGTTCATACAAAAATATCACTGGATTATTACAATTAATGGCAAAATGAATGTTTGGAAATGTAAACTGATCTACTGACACACTACAGCAAAAGAGAGACATAGAAATGTACTGTCACGACCGGCTCAAAGCCGTAATAAATGAAAGGAGGACATGCGGTTGGTAAGGTTGCAACAAATTATTTATTAACAAAAGAAAGGAAAAAGAACTGCCATTTCTGTTTGACACAGATGTTATCGAGTCAGACAGAACAAGTCTCACAACTCATAACAAAATCCAAATAAACATTCCAAAACCAAAAACAATCATAAAGCAATCGGGAGCAAACCAGGCCTCCTCACGCACCAACAAAGCCACAACTCTTATAGCAGGAAGAACAGGTGGACATCGTTCTCTTGATGAGTCTCCTAGACACACCCACTGGCCGGCCGTAGCAGGAAAAGCAGGAGACTCATCACATTGTGTAGGCTACATAAATATAAAAATGCCTACATGTCATAATGGTGTGCTCATGGTGATGCATTCACAGGGCTACTGAGAGCAGAGGTAAAGCTTTGCCTTTTACTCAAGATTGTAGACAGCGTTTGCATGAGCACGCTCGCCTCTCGAGGGAGTCGAACAATGCGATGCATTCGCGACAGTTTCTGTTCTCGCCTGATTCTTGAGGGAATCTAGTGTTTGAACAGAACGTGTTTGACTCTCGGGGGAGCTAAATGCATGCTGCATGATGCAATCGCACTAAGAAATGTGTCACGACCGGCTCAAAGCCGTAACAAATGAAAGGAGGACATGCGGTTGGTAAGGTTGCAACAAATTATTTATTAACAAAAGAAAGGAAAAAGAACTGCCATTTCTGTTTGACACAGATGTTATCGAGTCAGACAGAACAAGTCTCACAACTCATAACAAAATCCAAATAAACATTCCAAAACCAAAAACAATCATAAAGCAATCGGGAGCAAACCAGGCCTCCTCACGCACCAACAAAGCCACAACTCTTATAGCAGGAAGAACAGGTGGACATCGTTCTCCTGATGAGTCTGTTAGACACACCCACTGGCCGGCCGTAGCAGGAAGAGCAGGAGACTCATCACAGTACACACATCTTCATTCTGCTCTAATGTTTTAGATGCATCGTTTTTCCTTCTCAAAATCATACAGTCATTGTTGGAAAGGGTTCAAATGCACAAAAATGCTGGAAAACCATAGAATTTGTGGGAGCTGGAGGATTTTTCTGAAGAACAGCAGGCAGTTTGTGTGTGTGTGTGTGTGTGTGCGCGCGTTTTTGTGACATGTGAGGACACAAATTTGTATAATGACAAGGGTATGACAGGTATTACAAGGAGAAGGTGATTTATGAGGACATTACCCCATGTCCCCACTTTTCAAAACGCTTATAAATCACACAGAATGAGTTTTTTTGAGAAAGTAAAAATGCAGAAAGTTTCCTGTGAGGGGTAGGTTTAGGGGTAGGGTTGGTGTAGGGCAATAGAATATACGGTCTGTACAGTATAAAAACCATTACGCCTATGGAGAGTCCCCACAAGGATAGCTGACCAGACATGAGTGTGTGTGAGAGTGTGTGTGTGTGTGCGTGAGTGTGTGCGTTTGTGTGTGCGTGAGTGTGTGCGTTTGTGTGTGCGTGAGTGTGTGCGTTTGTGTGTGCGTGAGTGTGTGCGTTTGTGTGTGCGTGAGTGTGTGCGTTTGTGTGTGCGTGAGTGTGTGCGTTTGTGTGTGCGTGAGTGTGTGCGTTTGTGTGTGCGTGAGTGTGTGCGTTTGTGTGTGCGTGAGTGTGTGCGTTTGTGTGTGCGTGAGTGTGTGCGTTTGTGTGTGCGTGAGTGTGTGCGTTTGTGTGTGCGTGAGTGTGTGCGTTTGTGTGTGCGTGAGTGTGTGCGTTTGTGTGTGCGTGAGTGTGTGCGTTTGTGTGTGCGTGAGTGTGTGCGTTTGTGTGTGCGTGAGTGTGTGCGTTTGTGTGTGCGTGAGTGTGTGCGTTTGTGTGTGCGTGAGTGTGTGCGTTTGTGTGTGCGTGAGTGTGTGCGTTTGTGTGTGTGAGTGTGTGTGTATGTGTGTGAGTGTGAGTGTGTGTGTGTGAGTATGAGTGTGTGAGTGTGAGTGTGAGTGTGAGTGTGTGTGAGTATGAGTGTGTGTGTGTGTGTGTGTGTGTGTATATATGCTATACGGACAGAAATATTGACATGGGACACCCCCTTCTAATGAACAGGTTTGACTACTTTAGTAATTTCCATGAGTACAAATCTTAATGTTTAAGCATGTAATGCTATTCTAGGGAATTGTGTGCTTCTAATTTTATAGCATCAGTTTGGACAGGAGCCTTTTCTATTCTAACACAACAATGGCTCTGTGTATAAGGCAAGGTTCAGAGAGAAATGATTGATTGAGTCCGTGTGGAAGAACTGGACTGGTCTGCTGTGACTTTAAATGCAGACCTTGAGCCAAAAACTCATCACCAAACACCAGTTGGGTTAGGGTTAGTTGAATTAAAATGAAAATGAAAAATATTCAAACAAATTCAGAATATTAATAAAAAAACTACAATAGTATCTTCAGTGATACTAAAATAACACTCTTTGGTTTCTGCTATTGATTTGATTTTTTTCAGGTTTAACTCATCCAACAACTAAAGGAACTGGAAGAATTACAGCCAAACCTGCAGCGCCTCAGCCGACCATGACCATGACTACACCCACAACACCTACAACTACACCCGCAACTACAACCACAACTGCAACTACAGCCACGACTACACCCACAACACCTGCGACTGCTCCCGCAACTACACCCACAACTACAACCACACCCACAACTACAACTACAACCACAACTAAACTACAACCACAACTACACCCATAACTACAACTACACCCACGACACCAGCACCAACAACAACAACAACCAGCACCACCTCCAGCAGTGAAGCCACTGAAGCAGCGCTGACCGAGTCAGAATCACCCGAGATGCTGGAAACCGTCGCTATGACGACCGCATCCACTACCACGGCAACCAGCACCACACAGTCCTCCTCCACTAAAAGCAGCAGCACTAAAGCGCCACGGACACCCATCAAACCCAGCCGACCCAAGAAACCCAGCAAACCCTCAAGACCAGAGACGCATTCAGTGAAGCCCGTCAGAGCCACGACGCTCCCGACGAGCAGCACACCTGCAACCACAACCACAACCACAACTACAACTACAACCACGACACCTGCAGCCACAACCACAACTACAACCACGACACCTGCAACCACAACCACAAGCACAACTACAAGCACAGCAGCGGTGATTGAGCTGGAGAGCGACCCGAAGCGCCGGGATTTCAGTCGTCCCGTTCTGTCTCTTCCAGGGAAGCCCAAGGTGTCTCGAGTGATGTGGAAGAACAGCCTGGTGGCCATCGTGGTGATCACACTCGTCTTCCTCGCGCTCATCCTCTCTCTGGCGGCCCGTAAAGCCATGGAGTCGTTCGACAGACGCCACTACACCAGACTGGAGCTCAACGACCTGCACTACGAGGTTTAAACACCAGCGACGCCACAATCCAGCGGAGAAGTGTGTTTCCCGTTAGCTCTCTGGGAAAAAAGCTTTGTGTTTTAATCTTTAGGCTGTTTGGTGTAGACACTGAACGCTGTCGACGCTTCATCTGTGAATCGAGATTGAAGGAGAGAAATCAAAAGCAATACACTGAACTCAGGTGGAGTGAGATGGTGAGCAGCATCACTCCTGCACGACGTTTCTTTGGCTCATGTTTAGTTTTCTCTGGAGAAACATGGTTAAGGACGGGTTCAGCGGAGTTTCTTTCCCTGTGTTTTCCGGATCCAGAGCACAGATCTCCTTCACTAATGGATGTGCACCTCTATCATGTGCTTTATTTCCCGCGAGATCCTCACATGCGTTTCATGTTTTCGCTGTGTTTTGATCTTATTCTGCTTCGGTATTTTCTAATCTGTTATTATATGTTTGTTGTTGGTGAGCCTTGGCTTTTACAGACACCTTGAGATTAATGTGATTGTTTCTCTTGCAAGAAATAAAAATGAGTCTTTTTCAGTATTTAAAAGATTTGTTATTATATTATGATTTAAAAAATAATAATAATAAATAAAGAGTGCTGAATTGTATTGGTTCAGAGTTATGCAAATACACAAGCAACAGTAAATGACAGACAATAATGTTTCAAAAGCTCTTTTAAAATACTTGTTAGTGCAAACAATGATTAATGCTGTTCTTTTGAACTTTCTGTTCATCTGTGAATCCTGAAAAATAAAATGTATCACGATTTCCACAAAAATATTGTGCAGCACAACTGTGTTCAACATTGATAATAATCAGAAATGTTTCTTGAGCAGCAAATCAGCATATCAGAATGATTTCTGAAGATCATGTGACACTGAAGACTGGAGTAATGATGCTGAAAATACAGCTGCGCATCACAGAAATACATTACAGTTTAACAGATATTCACATAGAAAACAGTCATTTTGAACTCTAATAATATTTTACAATTTATACTGTATTTCTGATCAAATAAATGCAATCTTGAGTTTCTTTCAAATGACATTTACAATCTTACTGCTAGGGTATATATACTTAATACAAATACAATTTAATGACGGCAAATTAGATGTATAATATTATATCTGAATTGCAATGAAAACATTTTTACTCAAACTTGCACAAATTGTTTATTATCCGCTGCAAGGCTGTGGTTCGACACAAGAGGTGTATAACACATCTGTACTGTATATATCACACTTACCTACAGTGTATATTACTGAATGACTCATACATATATCTCTATCAATTTTATTATGCTCTCATAGCTGTTGATAGAGAGTCATTTTGAATGAAGATGGATTTTTATTGACATGGTACAAAAACAAAACCTTTACATTGATTGCAGTAGCAACATATATACACATTATGTAGCTTAATGTATATGGATGTAGTATAATATCACTGCAAACACAAATCACACACACACACACAGAGAAAAACAATCTCTCGACTGAGAGAGAGAGAGTCTAATAAACTACCATAATACGTGTACGTAATGAGTAATAATGAAATATAATTCGGGTTCGTGGCGCTTTGTGTTGTTTTGTGTTTCGAGCCGCATCACGAACCGCTGCGTGAAAAACTAGTCCCATCGGAATGCGCTTCCCTGCTTTCATCCGCGCCACATTAAACCGTTTGTTCTGCGTCTCCGCCGCGCTGTGATCTCAGACAGAGAAAGAGAGACGCGAATGCGATGAAACACAACAACAGCGAGCAGAAGAGCAGAGAAAGCGCGACGGAGGGAAAGGGAGAGGGAAAGGGGGAAGGGTTTGGAAGGGACCAGGCATTTTTCCTGTGAGCGGAAGGAGACGGACGGCAAGCTGTCGCGGTCACACTGAAGCACAGAAACAATCAAATCGATGAAAAACCGCGGCGGAGATTCAGCGCGAGGAATCCGGAGCGATGCGAGCGAAGCGGCGCGGCTGAGCGTTGAAGATGGGTGCCGTGCTACTGAGCCTCTTACTGTGTACTTTGTGTTTGCAGATACGCGGTGAGTTTCATTTAACGTGACGTTCAGCGAGGAATCGCGTCGATCTGAGGCGCCTCAGAACCGAGTCTCCTTGTGTGAATCGGTCGCGTCGTTAAACCAGTGCTGATGTTTGGTGTGTAGGTCAGCTCTGCTGCTGCTGTATTGTTGGAGAAACTCGTCTGTCTGTCTGTCTGTTGATGTGTATCGTGTTTGTTCTGTTCCCTCGGCCGTGTGAATCTGGTTTCGTCAAGCTAACGCTAGCTAAGTAACGTTACTTTCCAGCTGCTTTTGTCCCGAAAGCCTCGAATATGTCAGTGATTTTTGCTCTAATTTGTGGCCTGTGCGCGAGTTTCGTGTGAGATCGGCTCTCCTGCTTCAGTTACATGTGTGGAAGGACTCAAACTGATTGTTTCTTTGATTCAGTGAGTCTTTCTGCACTGGAGAATCACTTTTAGCCTTTATGTGAGTGTGTTGTGTTTAACAGCTGTTCAGGTGTGTGTGTGTGTGTGTGTGTGTGTGTGTGTGTGTGTGTTACAGACAAACAACAGCCAGCAGCAAGAAACTCTGAAAAAGTGTGTAAAAGATCAGCTAATGGTTGACATGATCTGAGGCCAAATATTAAGTGTCCAAAAAGCTCAATGTTTCTCCTGTTTGCTCTCGGCTGAGTCTGGCACGGCTTCAAGGAGTTCTGCGAGTTCCCAAATATTTGGAAAAGGAAATTCCCCATGTTAGGAAAACAGGCCTCCTTCGGCTGAAGGCGAGAAGGTTGAGGTCGCCGGTGTTTTGTGGTGGATGTGTCAAATTGAGGTTTGATTCTGTGCCAGATCCCTGCAGAGAGACTCACACACACACTCTCTCTCACACACACACACACACACACACACTCTCTCTCTCTCACACACACACACTCTCAGACACACACACACTCTCTCTCTCACACACACACACACTCACACACCCACTCACACACTCTCAGACACACTCACACACTCTGACACACACACACTTTCACACACGCACACACACTGGATTCACAGAAATCAGTCTTTCTTTGGAAGAAATAACAGTTAGTTTGGATTTTTCATAACCTAAGACTTTTTATGGACATAAATGCAAAACAAACAGGAGTACAGCTCTTAGAGAATGAGGTTGAACAAGTGGATGATGGAGATCATTGGGTGGAGTCATGCTGATTTTATCTGAACTGATTCGTTCCTAAGTGAGATTTGATTCTTTTGTTTAGTTTTGGGGTTATAGCTGAGTAGGTGTTTGCACATGAACATTTAGGTTCACATGTCGGGTAATTAACACAAATTAAGGTCTTAAATCAGAGCAACAAGCCTTAAATTCACAAAGTTGTGGCATTAATTGTTGCATGTACTGCAAATAAAACCTTTTTTACCTTGTTTTCCAGTAAAACTATCTAAACATTCTTAAATCAAGAGACATTTACTGGGGATGCAAAATGATGACATGAAGGCTTGTTTCGTGAGAAATTGAACAAAAGGGAGTTTATGCTTAAAACAAGAACAGATATCTGCCAAGGAGCTATGAAAACTTGATTTCCCTTTTAATTAAATAGATTTTTTTAGCCCACTGGCAGATTTGTTCTTGTTTTAACTCTAAACTCACTTCAATTTGATCATTTTCTCAGAAAACAAGTCGTCTCGTGTCATTTTGCTAGTGTATTTTGATTTATGAATATGTAGTACCAGTACATGTAGTACATTTGTACTGGAAAACAAGACAAAAACACTGAGGAAGAACTGCATTTTTATGCAGATGGCACAGTAATATTCTAGTTAAGCTTTTTTTTGTGTGTGATTTGAATTGAAAAGTAATGCAGATCTGTTAGAAGTTGCTAATACAACTCGTTTTCCGCTCCCAGGACATTTAGAGAACATTTCAGACATTGGGTTCCCTTAAATCTGGTCCTCAAATTCTTCATAAAGCTTCATAAAACTTGCAGAAACCCTGAGAATCAAACCCATCACACTAGCTGTGGTTCCATCCATCTATTGTTATGCACATTTTGGAATATTGCATAAAAAACACTGGATGGAAATGCCAAGATGCACATAAATTCTAAAAATGCGCATTAAAAAAGGTATGTGCTCAACTAAGTAGGATAAATTAAAATGCCATTGCATTTGGCATCTGAATTTGTTTTAGTCTTAGTCAAGTTTTAGTCGACTAAAATCGAATGGGTATAGTTACAGTGTAATGCATTTATTAAAACATTTCTCTAAAATTCCAAACTCATTAGAGAAAACATCTATTAACATAGTATGAATGATATTAAGGTTTGAACATGCAATATAGAGACGGATTTAACTGCTGTGACACATAACATTCCTTTAAATTAAAATGAAATAAAACCACTTCTCATAAAGAAACAAGAATATGGTCCTCTTATGAATGAAAGTCTACCGATCTTATATAATATGCATTCTTTATAACAACTTGCATACATACATCCTTCATTCAAGCAGACATGTGTGACCCTGGAGCGCAAAACCAGTCATAAGGGTTCATTTTTTTTTAAATTGAGGTTTATGCATCATCTGAAAGCTGAATAAATAAGCTTTCCATTGATGTATGGTTTGTTAGGATAGGACAATATTTGGCTGAGATACAACTATTTGAAAATCTGGAATCTGAGGGTGCAAAAAAATCTAAATATTGAGAAAATCATCTTTAAAGTTGTTCAAATGAAGTTCTTAGCAATGCATATTAAAAATCAAAAATTAGGTTTTGATATATTTACAGTATGAGATCACAGGGATGCAACCATACCGTGTTTTCAGAACCGATCCGATACAGAACAGTGCAGTTTTTTTTTTTTTTTAAATCAATGCATAATTTCTATAACTCAAATTCAAGTTTATTTGTATAGCGCTTTTAACGATACAAATCGTTGCAATGTAGCTTTACAGAAAATGTTAAGTTTCTACATTATATTTAGGAGTAGGTTATTAGAGGTGACTGTGTCAGGAGTGTACAGTAAGAATCATGCGGTTTGTTACATATTACACGCAATGAAACGGATGGTGAACACTATTAACTGCAATGATTATATGTTGCGATTAAGCAAAGTTTGGTAGTTCTGTATGTTGTTCCAGGGTTAGCATCATCTCTCCTCAGGTCTTCGTAAGGGTTGGATCCAGACTGAAGCTTGTGTAATTCCTAGCTGCTTCGGGACGCGAGTCAGAGAAGCAAATAGAGATGAAATTAGCATAGCTGCTGTTCAAAGCAAGCAGAGATGATGAAGTGCTATGCTTCTGTGTGTTGACCTGATCGTCTCTCTGTTGTGTGTTAAACACAATACATATAGACAACTTCATTTTAATGAAAAAATATATAATCATAATCTATGGCAAAAATACTAGGTTGGGGATAATTCGGCAGCAAAAGATACTCTAGAAAAATCATGAGTGCGCAATAATTTTATAAAATCTAAACATTTAGTGAAACAACTTTATGTAGTGGGGAACAAATAAAAGTATACTAAAGTGGACTGAAATGTTACACGTTGCTCTTTGTGTTGTTGTAAAACACATTCATTAAAAAAAGTATATTTATATATAAATATATACTATAAAATTAAAAGACATAACATTTAAGTGTATAGCACAGTAATGTTGCAGCAACGTATGATAGATAGGACAGAACAAGAAAGACTGTTAGTAATCTTTCACTGCGCAAAACTATTATAATACGAAAGGCTCCAATACAGAGCAGCACAAAGAGAAGAGACATTGATGCTGTGCGATAGTTTATTGAGCCTCTTGAAGAGAGTTCATCGTCTTGACTGTCGTAAACCGAACACGACGCGCAGTTTGAGCGCTGAAAGGATGACAGACAGCCGCAGCGTTTACGTCAACGACTTAAATATTCATCTCTACCTCACATTAAACTATGGAACCGCTTCTGAACACTTGGAATATAGTGCACAAAAACTGTATGGTGCTTTATAATGTTTTTGTGGCTTTCGTGGGGCTTAACAATAACACAGAATAATATACGCAGAATATGGGATTTGGATCGGTCTCGTCTGAACGCTACCTGATCTGAGGATCCTGAGTATCGATCCGTGCGTCTCCAGCCGTCAGCGTTTCTGATCTTTCTCTCTGAGCTTCATGAGCGGCTCACTCGTGTCTGTCGGGAGCCGAGACGTGTCGCGTCTTGTCTTCTGGATGTTTATGTTGAACAGGCCGGTAGTTACAGGTCTCTGGCTCGTTTTAGTTTAGGTTGATTGTGAATAACACACGTCTCTGGTCACATCATGAAGAGTTATTATCAGGATTAAAGTGACCAAATCTATCACTGTGATCAGGGTTATCACGGTGTTGTTAAAATGTGCTGGAAATGTTCAAAAAGTACTAACACACAAATTGTTTCACCAAGTTTTAGCTATATTTAAAATCAACAAACAATTAAAATGATGTTTTTGTTTGCATAAACACTAAAACAGTAGCATTACCAAGGATGTGCAGATTTTAAATGACAACATGACTGACAACAGTGTGTCTAATAACATGTACGAAATGTTCAAATAAAGCTTTGAAAAAGTTTCATAAAATCAGTAAAGAAAAGGGTTGAGTCATAAAATAATAAATGATATGCGTTTTATCTGCTCCATAAATACTTCTAGATACCTTATCCGAATTGTTTAAATGTGTAGAATCCACATACGATGCAAACTATTTGAAAATCTGGAATCTGAGGGTGCAAAAAAATCTAAATATTGAGAAAATCATCTTTAAAGTTGTTCAAATGAAGCTCTTAGCAATGCATATTACTAATCAAAAATTAAGTTTTGATATATTTACGGTAGGAAATTTACAAAATATCTTCATGGAACATGATATTTACTTAATATCCTAATGATTTTTGGCATAAAAGAAAAATGGATAATTTTGACCCATACAATGTATTGTTGGCTATTGCTACAAATATACCCCAGCGACTTAACACTGCTTTTGTGCTGCAGGGACACATTTATCGAACTCTTGTTAGCGTTTTATCAAGGAAAATGACAGCAGCTCTTCTCCTGCTGTAGAGGGTTAAGTGTTACCTTCAGCAGCGCTCGGCTAAACCAGGTGAGTCTGTAGTAACCCGAGCGAGGGCTGATGGGTAATCCAGCCGCTCAGATTGACCAACACAGCTGCTTTTGTTCTGCTCCGGGGAGTTTTGTGTTATTTTCATATCTCTGTGAGTTAGTTCGGCTGCTGTCGTCTCAATCAGACCAGCTCGTGCAGTTTTAGGTCTGGAGACAGATATCGTTCTTCTCGTTGGTGTTTTTGGGCTCAGGTGCTCTCTGATCTGTCAGGGAGGTAACAGTGGCTAAAGAGGCGCAGGACTCGTGTTTCTGACAGGTTTGAGTCGCTCTGTGTCATCAATACACTTATGCAGCCTGGGAAAGCCCAAACAGTAGCGCACCTGATACTGCACAATTCCAGGAAAACTTCAAAGTGTGTGTGTTGTTGTTTTTTTCTGATGACAATTTGCTTTCGTGCTTTAAAATGCATTCTGAAAATTGTCCAGGTTTGCTGTGCTTGTTTATAGTGCTGCATAATTTGGCCAAAATTTTGTGGTTATATATTAATATGGTTATAAAATAGTTATGGTTATTAAATAAAAATATGGTTAAGTAAAAATAAAAACAATTATATTACGGTAAAATTAAAAACGACTATTTTAGAAAAATATTGTAATACTAATTTAACTTAATAATAATAATAATAGTGCAATTTATTTCTAAGTAAACATTACTAGATAGAAACAAAGTTCGTAGAAATATTTTACTGTAAAATAAAAAAAACTACTATTTTAGAAAAATAATGTAGTAATACTAATTTCATTTTCCAATAATATCAATAATAATACTGATTATTATTATTATTATTATTATTATTAAATAAAAATTACTAAATAAAATAAGACCAATATTTCACTGTAAAATAAAGTAGAATATTGGAAAAAGAATACAAATTTTATTATTAACTTTAAGATTACAATACTAATATTTGTTTATTTACATATGATTTAGCTGGTGTGATCTATGATTGTCTGCACAGATTCAAGTTACTTCATTACACAGTTAAATATCAAATATGTTCTGATTCGCCTGCGTTTGTTTGTCATGTGTAATGATGTCTTCCAGCTCACTTTTATCATTTGTTTTTATTTGATGTTTATATATAGCTACTTTAGATTTTTGTCACAGTGAATATAGCCGTAACATTAATAGCACACTAGCTCCAGGTCAGCGTTACTCTCGTCACTGAAGAGCTTCGTTTGCATGTCAATCACATGCTTCTGAATCAATAGGGAGGTCATGTGATTCCTCGTCAGACTGTGCCGTCTCGTTAGCGTGACGCTCTGCTGTTGGGTTGTTAAATCAAATCACGGATGTAACGCGTGTTCATGTGTCTCTGCGCTGCTGATTCTGCTTTTGTGTCTTTATTTGATTCATGTTGTTCACAAAGCGCCATGTGTTCGTTTCGCTCATTTCTCAGACTCTCAGTGCAGTGGATGATTGACAGGCGAGTGGGCGGTGCTTCACATCAGTGTGATGTCATCACAGCTTATCGTCTCTTTAATTGTAAATCTTCCTGGTAGTAGTTCTAGGGTTAGGGTTCTTCTGTATGAAAGGCATCTGAGGTATTTGCCGTCTCACGCACAGGAAAAGCATCATCATCATGCGCTGATTGTGTCGGAGCTGCAGCTGTACAAACGACAGGTCACACATTCCTGTGACGTCCCGCCCCGTTCACACCAGAGTTGTTTGAGTGTGTGTGTGTTTGAGTCTGTGTGTGCGAGAGAGTGAGTGTGTGTGCGAGAGAGTGAGTGTGTGTGCGAGAGAGTGAGTGTGTGTGTGTGTGAGTGTGTGTGTGCGTGTGTGTGTGTGTGTGTGTGTGTGTGTGAAAGAGTGAGTGTATGTGTGTGTGTGTGTCTGTCTGTGTGTGTGTGATGAGACAAGGGGCAGAAACCAGACAGCTGTGATATTGACACACACACTCAAACACACGCGCACACACACTCACACACACGCACACACTCAAACACACACGCACACACTCTCACTCACACTCAAACTCACACACACTCACACCCAGATTGTGAATCGTTCTCATAGGAATTATAAATGAGCTGGTTAGATGATCACTATGGCATTGATTCTGTTTAAAGAGCCGATCATCGGTTTGATTGTGCAGTCATGTGACATGAAGCTGGTAGATTTAACCGGGTTGGTTACTGGAGCATCTTGTTTATAAGTGCAGTAGTTTGAGTTGCGGGGTAAACTGCTTCTCCACCTAAATATAACGTCACCTCCCTGACCCTCGTGCGGCTCACCTAACCCGCTCTGCCAAAGGTCAAAGGTCGTCAGTGGTTGTGGTTCACATGCTGTTTTTCAGAGTTTCACTGATGGGTTTTGTCTGTGTTTGTGTTTCTCCTCACGTTACAGGCCATCATTTTGAGTTTGATAAACTCTTTGGACGTCATCGTGTCTTAAAGTTGAAATGGTTTTCACAAGACTCATGTTTGCGCAGCAGGTGTGTGTGTGAGCAAACTCACTGATCAGACGCAGAATGAAGCCGCTCTGTGACGCATTGATTGCGGTGAGATGCTGTGAATGTGTTTAATGCCATGAGTTTTTGCTCCTCATCTGACTTTAGGGCCCTATGAAATCCGTTTTATTTTTTCCAAATTCTGTTTGAGTTTTCCTAGACTCTGTTTTAAAGGGCACCTGTTATGCCCCTTTTTACAAGATTTAATATAAGTCTCAGGTGTCCCCAGAATGTGTCTGTGAAGTTTCAGCTCAAAATACTCCACAGATCATTTATTATATCATTTTGAAAATGTTGAGTGGAAGCAGAAACGGGCTGTTTTTGTGCCTGTCTCTTTAAATGCAAATGAGCTGCTGCTCCCCGCCCCCTTTTCCAGAATAGAGCTGCGCCATTACAGCTCGTAACTGCTAAAAAAACATCTGTTTGGTTCTGATTATCATGTCTACCGCGCTGAAATCATGCGTTTTAAAGCCATATCAGTTGAAGCTTCTGATATACGGTTTCTTGAGCGCACACATCCGAAGCGCACACACAGAAAGCAGCTGTTACACGGCATGTGTGTACTAGACGCAGTTCTCTTTCACAAGTTTGTTAAAAACACGCATGAGTTACAAAAACAGTTGGTTGTGTCTATGAAGGTAAACAGCTGGGAAAGAAATCACGTTTATATTAGATCTGTGTATTAAGCGACAGCAGCATAATATACAGTACTTATACTGCTGACTACGCTGTTAATATATAGAGCCAAACAATAAAATAAAAGCAGAAAATCACTCGCTGCTCTGGACTGAATCACGTCTATAACTGTAATATGTATTTTTATCATTATAGGGTGGTTGTGTACACACACTGCTAACACACATTTATGTTCAAACAACGTGTAACATTGAATTTTGCAATAATAGGTGCCCTTTAATGGTTAAATTAAATTTGTATTTAAAAAGCATGTCTAATTAATTGAAATCATGAAGGTTACACAATTTAACAGCAATTTATTGCAGGTTTAACAAAAATTTTATTTTTAAGGCCCTATGAAATTTTTTTTTTTTTTCTGAAATGTTTTTTTTTTTCATTTGTTTTATTTTTTTTACCAAATACTGTGTTTTTCTATTTTTTTTCTGGATTCCATTTTAATGGGTTCATTATAATTGTAATAATCAAAAGCATCTCTAATTAATCAATTTCATAAAGAATTTATTTATTTAATTTCTTTTTCAGAAATACTGTGTTGTGTATTGACATTTTCTCCTGCTAAATAAATTCTGGTAAATATTTTTTTCTGGTAAATATTCCTTAAAGGGGTCATATGATGCTGCTAAAAAGAACATTATTTTGTTTTTTTTTTTTTTTTACCAAATACTGTGTTTTTTCTATTATTATTTTTCTGGATTCCATTTTAATGGTTTCATTATAATTGTAATAATCTAATTAATCAATTTCATAAAGAATTTATTTATTATTTTATTTCTTTTTCAGAAATACTGTGTTGTGTATTGACATTTTCTCCTGCTAAATAAATTCTGGTAAATATTTTTTTCTGGTAAATATTCCTTAAATATAATGTTAATAATAATAATTATTAGCAGTAATATTATCATTACAGTAAGTAATATTTCTGTCACAGTTTCTTCCAGTTAACCGAACTTTTATTGTGACGGGTTGCTCTGAAGACCTTTTTTAACTTTTATGAAGAATATCTCTTTGGATTTGAGACTTTAGTCTTTGCAACTTTACAGATCTTCTTTATGCACCAAGAGCTTGTAACACTCTAAAGAGAAAGGAAGAATTGAAATCGCATCATATGACCCCGTTAAATATAATTTTAATAATAATTATTATTAGCAGTAATATTATCATTACAGTAAGTAATATTTCTGTCACAGTTTCTTCCAGTTAACCGAACTTTTATTGTGACGGGTTGCTCTGAAGACCTTTTAAGTTTCTGATTGTAATCATTATATATGATATGACGATAGTTTTACTCAAAAGAAACGGTAAAATGCTCATGAAGTGACTCTATCAGAGCAGTTCTAGAGATTATGTGCTCATATATTGAGACGGCAGAGGCTCAGTAGTTGTGCAGTAAACTAAACATTCTTTCACAGAGACGCACATAACATATAGTATCCATATTTAAAAAATTCTGGTAAATATTTTTTTCTGGTAAATATTCCTTAAATATAATGTTAATAATAATAATTATTAGCAGTAATATTATCATTACAGTAAGTAATATTTCTGTCACAGTTTCTTCCAGTTAACCGAACTTTTATTGTGACGGGTTGCTCTGAAGACCTTTTAAGTTTCTGATTGTAATCATTATATATGATATGACGATAGTTTTACTCAAAAGAAACGGTAAAATGCTCATGAAGTGACTCTATCAGAGCAGTTCTAGAGATTATGTGCTCATATATTGAGACGGCAGAGGCTCAGTAGTTGTGCAGTAAACTAAACATTCTTTCACAGAGACGCACATAACATATAGTATCCATATTTAAATGGTATTTTTGCAGCTTAATATTCACAGACACTAGTCCATATCGTGTTTTGATTTTAGTGTACTGACCTACTTTGATGTATCCGTCCAAAATGTGGCAAATTCCGTGACATTCCGCATTATACAGTAAATTCCGCTGGATTCCGCACTTCTGTCTGTGTTTTCTGCCTCGTGGAAATCATAGGGCCCTGTGACTATGGCTTGTTTCTGGTTTCTCAGGTACATGTATTGGACAGATTGGGGTGAGGTCCCGAAGATCGAGCGCGCTGGGATGGACGGGACGCATCGCTCGGTCCTCATCGACTCTGAGATCTACTGGCCCAACGGCCTGACGCTCGACTACGACCTGCAGAAACTCTACTGGGCCGACGCCAAGTTCAGCTTCATCCACCGCTGCAACCTGGACGGATCGGGCAGGTAACGCCATCAAATTATTTTATAAGCATTTTTACCTTTATAAAGTCATTTTTTCTATAAGTGTGCATCATTTTTTGAGTCAAATTCTTACTTTTAATCAGTCAATTAGAATAATAAGACATTTTTGGACTGTTAATTACCAAGCAAATGAAATCCGTATCAACAAAATTAATCTTTGCAATGCAGAGGAAACACAGAAGCTGCGTCTGAAGAGGCATTTAGATGTGTTTACACACTGTTTAGTGCAGGACATGAATGCTTTAACTTGCAGTTACAAATGCATTGATATTGTTTTGATATTTTAAACATAAAACGTAGGCCTGGGCGATAAAATGGTATCAATATTTATCGACGGTACTCCATCGATAACGATAGAACAAATGTTCGATATAGGCACGTGCTATGAGTGACGCAGACAGCACACACAAACACGAACATGACACACGTGTCTGCCTGTGGTGAGGAGATTGTGAATGAAAAAATTAATAATACAGTTTTAATTAATAAATAAAATAATAAATAATATAATTAATAAAACTCTAATGTATGCGTGTGCTCTGTAGGGGTGTTTTGTTTGGTTTTTGCAAATTACTCGATAAAGTCAAATTGCACATTGTTAAAATAACAATTATGAATTTACGATATTATCGCAGACGATATATATCGCACACCCCTAGCCTGCATGCGGCGCGTGTCCATCAGCTCACGTGTGTGTGTGTGTGTGTGTGTGTTCTCAGGGAGGTGGTGGTGAAGGGCTCTCTGCCGCACCCGTTCGCGCTGACGCTGTACGAGGACACGCTCTTCTGGACGGACTGGAACACACACTCCATCCACGCCTGCCTCAAACACACGGGAGAGAACAGCCACGAGATCCACACCAACATCTTCTCACCCATGGACATACACGTCTACAGCCAGAAGCGGCAGCCGCTGGGTAAGAGACTTGTGAGAGAGTGAGTGCGTGTTTGTGTGTGTGCGCGTGAGTGTGTTTGTGTGTGTGCGCGTGAGTGTGTTTGTGTGTGTGTGCGTGTGCATGCGTGTGTGTGTACGCGTGAGTGAGTGAGTGAGTGTGTGTGCATGTGCGCACGTGCGTGTTTCTGTGTGTGTGTGTGAGAGAGAGAGTGTGTGTGTGTCCTGTTCTTCCCATGGTGCTCCTCGAGTAGTTTCCTGAACGCTGCTGGATTCGAGCCTCTGCAGAAATGATTATGACACACGACTCCTGGTTTGGCTTCTCGCACACAATGGAGCGTCTGTTCTGTCCTCAGATTGAACGCAGAGAATTTCTCACAGCGCTGACAGAATCCTCCGTCTCTCGCTCTCGCTGCAGATCTTTCTCACCGTCTTCCTCTGCTTTTCCTGCGGTTTCTCAATCTTTAGGCACCTCATGATCCAATAAATTTAATTTCAAATTATATAATTTCCATTTTTGTGTTTTTTAATGTGATTATTTTAATTATTAAAAAAAAAAATTTTACATTTTATGATTTAATCATGTTTTTGTATTTTTATTTTAAAATGGTTTTAAATCATTGAAGAGAGAATTGCAATGCATTGAAGAATTGTATTTTTTCCCTTCCTCCCGAGTTCTTACGAATTCCCTGTTGCTAAATGAACTATTTTTGTAATTTTTGTCTGTTTGTGTGTGTGTGTAAGTTAATGAGAGTGTGTGTGTGTGCAAATGTGAGTGTAAGTGTGTGTGTGCGTGTGTGTGTGTGTGTGTGTGAGAGTGAGTGTGTGTGTGAGAACACACACACACACACACACACACACACAAACACACTCTCACACAGACTATACTCACACACACACACATATATAGACACACACACACAGACATAGACACACAGACACACACTCTCCCACTGAGTTCATCTCATAGGCTTTCACTGTTTTTCTGTCAGGTTAATGCTATTTTCTGTGTTCTAACCTGACCTCTGACTACTATCCAACCCTGAGAGAAACCACACCAGATTTAAATGTGATTCATGAGCTCTAGTGACTCAACAGGTTTCACTGTAAGTGAGGACAGTTTTAAATAGTCAAACCTTCACATGATTACAGGAATCGTGATACTGAAGGTTATGGGTCTTTATAGTGCAGGTGTGTGAATGAGGAGGTCTTGGGATGATTATGTAATAATCTAACAAACATTTCTGTGAAATCCGAGAGTGTGTGTGTGAAGCTCAGCTGTAGCTCAGGATGGTGTAAGGACATGGGTTTGGTTTCCAGTGAACACATGAACTGATCAAACAGATGTATAGATTGAATGCAGTGTGAGTCGCTATGGATGATCGTGTCTGCCAAACGTTTAAATATAAACCATTGTTTGCTTGATTTTCTGATCTGCATCTGCAGTATGTTGACCGGTGTGTGTGTGCTGGTTACCAGCTTCTGCCGGCTCACATTAATTCGCTCTCGGTTGACGTCGCAGGGTTACCGTCTGCTGGTTGCTACGGTAACGTGGTTCTGCGTGTGATCTGTGTTTCTGGGTCACATGACCGCTGCCTCTGTCTGATGATGATGATGATGATGGCAGGCTGCGGTTCACACCGGGCTTCACTGTCTGAATGTGTTTGACTGAAAGAGACTCGTTTGTAAGGCCTTTTGTTTGCTTCCTCCCCCCTCTGGACACCAGCAGCACGGCCTGATGGGAGATCATTTCTCTGTTCAGTGGCCTAGTATTGAGCAGCACGAGCAGCAGTGGGGGCAGTAATTGTGTGTGCGTGTGTGTGTGTGTGTGTGTGTGAATGAGTGTGTCTGTGTGTGTGAGTATAGTGTGTGTGTGTGTATGTATGAGTGTTTGTGTGTGAGTATAGTGTGTGAGTGAGTGTGTGTGTGTGTGTGTGTGTCTGTGTTAGGGATGTAACGGTATGAAAATTTCTTATCACGATTATAGTGACCAAAATTATCACAGTTATCAGTATTATCACGGTATTGTTAAAATGTGCTGGAGATGTTAAAAAAGTACCAACACATAAATCACTTCTCTTACAAGCACCAAACTTTACAGTTTTATTCCTATCTATATTCTGAAGATTTGTTCATATATCATTTACACTGATTTATAAAATAATTTATTCCTAAAAACGTGGTGAAAATGTGTTTGTTTTCTGATTTATGGAGTGAGAAACCCTAACATCAGACAAGAATATTGAACCAGTGTTCAGATTTCTGTTCTGGAAATGTATGCAAATTAATGCATATTTAATTAGATAATGCCTCATTTGCATATTTAAACATAGCATTTCCAGAAAGTTGTAAATCTTGTACAAAACAGCTGTCTTGATGTATATGATTTATCAGCTGAGAGGAGTATGATGATATGATTAGTTAATGACTGATTGTCTTCTGTAACGCACTGAATATGATATTTTTATTGTTTTTTTGTTTTGTTCGAACAGTGAAAATCAATGTGCTTCCAGCGTTTTTTAATAACTCTTCTTTAGTGTTCAGCAGAAGTGCGTAATGTACACTGGTTTGGTCTGAGCATATACACTCCAGTCTCTCGTACGAAGACCGTCTGTGTTGTGACCTCTGTCCTCTGACCCTGTCCAGGTGCCACTCAGCTGCTGCTTCTGGCGCGGCGCACAGACCTGCGGCGGATCTCTCTGGACACGCCAGACTTCACCGACATCGTGCTGCAGACCGACGACATCCGGCACGCCATCGCCATCGACTTCGACCCGGTGGAGGGACACGTCTACTGGACGGACGACGAGGTGCAGGCCATCCGCAGGTCCCACCTGGACGGGAGCGAGGCTCAGTTCGTGGTGACCTCGCAGGTGAATCATCCGGACGGGATCGCCGTGGACTGGATCGCACGCAATCTGTACTGGACCGACACCGGCACGGACCGGATCGAGGTGACGCGGCTGAACGGAAGCATGAGGAAGATCCTGATCTCGGAGGAGCTGGACGAGCCGAGGGCCATCGTGCTGGACCCCGCCGCCGGGTGAGACCTCGTCTGCTTGAAACTCCGTTTGAACGAGTTTCTGCTCTGTTTTCCTGTCGATCCGACGGCCTCTTCCCGTTTCCTGCGCTAGTTCAGTTCAATCAGTAGTTCACTGAGCATTTGGAAAATAATGCAGTCAGTCATATGGGGCCCTATGAAGTCTGTTTTATTTTTTCCCAAATTCCGCTTTTTCCGTGTTAAAATTTGTAGGCTGTTTTAATGGTTAAATTATTTAAGTTATTATTTAATAATTAAATTAAATTATTTTATTAATCAAAAAGCATGTCTATTCTAATTAATTGAAATCATGAAATTTACAATATTAAACAGGAAGTTTAACAAAAATTACATTTTTAAGATCCTATGAAATTAAATTCAGTTCTATTTTTACCTAATTCTGTTTTCCACTAATTTTCAGGATTCCATTTTAATGGTTTCATTAAATATTAATAATCAAAAGCATCTCTAATTAATTGATTTCATTTAAAATCAATATTATTTTATTATTTTATTTTATGTTGTTATTATTATTTAATGCACAACACAGACATACTGTTATGTGTTTACAATTTTCATCTAAGTAAATTCTGGTAAATAATTTTTCTGGCAAATATTTCTTTAAAAATAATGCTTTAATAATAATTTTATTATTCGCAGTAGTACTCTCATTACATTAAGTACGATATCTGTCACGGTTTCTTCAAGTTAAACCGAACTTTTATTTTGAAGGGTTGCTGTGAAAACCTTTAGGTTCCTGATTATATATGATATGATGATAGTTTTTCTCAAAAGAAACGGTAAAATGCTCATGAAGTGACTCTATCAGAGCAGTTCTAGAGATTATGTGCTCATATATTGAGACGGCAGAGGCTCAGTAGTTGTGCAGTAAACTAAACATTCTTTCACAGAGACGCACATAACATATAGTATTCATATTTAAATGGTATTTTTGCAGCTTAATATTTACAGATACTAGTCCATATCGTGTTTTGATTTTAGTGTACTGACCTACTTTTGATGTATCCGTCTAAAATGTGGCAAATTCCGTGACATTCCGTGTTATTTTTGTATGTTTTGCTGTACTTAATGTGTTTTTGTTGGTTTTTAAACTCTTTTAAAGAACAGAATAGAAATAGAATAGAAAGCTTTACTTTGTTAGAAGGAAGGGAAATTTACATACGATTTAAAACATTGATTTATCCGTCTAAATTGTGGCAAATTCCGTGACATTCCGTGTTATTTTTGTATGTTTTGCTGTACTTAATGTGTTTTTGTTGGTTTTTAAACTCTTTTAAAGAACAGAATAGAAATAGAATAGAAAGCTTTACTTTGTTAGAAGGAAGGGAAATTTACATACGATTTAAAACATTCAAATGCAGAAATTAACTGCTGGCCTTTGGTTTGTAACGGTTAAATATAAATATGTATGCAGCATGTTACAAGTGTTGTATTATTTGACCAATTTTGAAGTCGTTTAAAATCATTTTGTTTTTGAAATCCACCCTGAATCCTTCCTTCTGCTGGGATCAAAGGAATCCCAATCCTACTAAAACGTTTGATCTGGATCAAAAACTAGACTGGATTATATGATCGAACCTGATTTCAAAACCATTTTTTTCTTTTGAACAACCCATTTTCAAGGTTCGATCCAATCCGATGGCCAGAAACCGATCAGAGCCCTGTTGAAGCACAAGCTCCTGGAGTTTCTGAAATGATAAGCGTGCTCTGGTGTCGTCAGAGGCTGCTGGAGCTCCGTGTTCAGCGTGTGCTGAAGCGTGTGTCCCGTGTCGCTGCAGGTACATGTACTGGACAGACTGGGGTGAAGTGCCGAAGATCGAGCGGGCGGCTCTGGACGGGACAGAGCGGCTGGTGCTGGTCAACACGTCTCTGGGCTGGCCCAACGGACTAGCGCTCGACTACAGCGAGAGGAAGATCTACTGGGGAGACGCCAAGACCGACGTCATCGAGGTCAGACCGATGTATCCATCACGATCATGCACACAAGCAACAATACTTTCCATCACTTTCCACTAGAATACGTGTGTGGGAATATGAGACGTTAAACTCCTCATCAGTATTCACTATTTAAAGGGAACCGATTATGCAAAAATCACTTTTATAATGTGTTTGAACACAGTTGTGTGGCTGCAGTGTGTGAAAGCAACCAGGCTGTAATGGTAAAAATACGATGTCGGCGCTAAAGAGTGCTCCGATCAGGATTCTTGAGGCCGATCACAGAAAGCAGTATCTGCCGATACGATCACCGATAACGATCTTTAATTAACGCTTAGGAGTAGCGTTGTTTTTATCCATGCTGAAACATTTTTAAATATCTTGAAAAAAATTCTTTAATGTTTTTATTGCGTTGACAGTTTTTTCTTTTGTTTAATACATTTGGTCTTTGGTAAATCTAGAAAAGATGATGCTGTGTTGGCTATGACTAAGAGAGATCATTCAAGACTCAAACTGGTTTCATAGAGGAACGCAGCAACAGAAACGTTCAAATACCGATTCTGCTCGGAGTTAACAATCTTTTTTTTTTCTCTCTCATTTTTAAGCCCTGCTTTATGCAATTGACCAATATTGGTATCGGAATCAGCCAATAGTTGTTTGTTAAAATCGGTATCGGCCAAAAAAATCCTTTAGGTGCATCCCTAATAATTACTACATTTTCGTGTTACTGCAAACAATGCGCTGTTACTTTAATTCAGTGCTTGCAGCGCAGCAATAGACTCGGTCTGGAAATGATCTCTGCTCTGCTGCAGACGCACCGCTCCTGAACACACTGCCGGACCGCAACCGTGTGCAGTGCGAACGTGTTAACATGAGTGCGGAAAACATACACATCACATACACACTGCAAACGGAGTAATGTGAACCTGGTGTTATGTGTGTGCGCTGCGAGTGTGCATGAGCTCAGTCTCCAGCTGAATGGTTTAAACACTGGCAAGAATTAAAAAGAAATGCAATTTATAAACTTTAGTGACGATGCAACACTGCCTCGATTGTGCAAGTGATGATTCCTGTGTTAACTGTGCAGCGTGCAGCTCGCTTATAGACAGACGTGATGTGATTTGAAGCCTTTTGTGCATTTTGAGAGAAAGAGAGAGCGCGCGGTGATTCACTCACGCTGTTTGTGAAGTTATCAAAGTTTTCAAATTACTTTATAAGTTATTTAATGAAGAAATATGAATTGTACCTCACCTTCAGCATTATAATTATTTCACCTGCGTCAGACAGCGACTGAGACAGTGCCAAACCTTGAGACCGTTTTTATAGAGACCGTTAGCGTTAGAGTCGTTAGCCCATCAATCGGAGCTCCCCTACTAAAGAAGCAATGCAAGTGCTGTGTTTTGGGATGCACCAATGAACACCGCTCCATAGACTCCCTCCATCTGAACCGCTAAGGACACTGTGGTTAAGTTTCACTTTCGAAGGAAATGTACAGAAAATAAATTGATAAAGTCACGCCAATCATTTTACACCGTACTGCCTCACAAACGAGGGTCATTTCAACGCTGACTTTTCGCAAAGTCTGATTCTGAAAGAGGGATCAATACCAACGCTTCGTGTGCGAACGTCAGATCCAGGCAAAGTAAGCGCTTTGTATTTTGTTTTCAAATTGCCTTTCTGAAAGAGCTTCTTGGCTCTCTGTAAGGCTAATGTTGCTAAAGCTATGCTGCCAGAATGATCGTAAACAGGAATGTGGTAGTTAAAAAATGCTTATGAAAGCAATGTGAGTTTCGGACCGTTTCAGTGCATGAGATTTAGGCATATGACTGTATCAGATTTTCATGTTGCGATTAATTGCTAATGCTTTTATCACGGTATTGAAATTTATTTGCTAAATGTGTTGTCATAATACAGTGTAACAGGTTTGATAATTTTTTACGTATAACACAAAGAACATTTAAATAAGCAAATGCAATACACAAAAAAATGTATAAAGTAAAAAATTCACACAGATTAAAGTGCAAAAGAATTATGAAGACTAAGTAACACTTTACAATGAGATCTCATTAGTTAATCTTAGTTAATGCGTTAACATTATCAATGAGCAATAGCTACAGAAGTTATTAATCTTTGTTTAAAAAATACAACTGTTAGTTCATGTTAGCTCAGTTCAGTAAATAACACCGTTGCAAACTTGCAACTTTTGATTTAAACAGTGTTATTAAATATTGAAATTACCTAAGATTAATGAATGTTTAGAAGAATTTTTCATTGGCAGTTTATGTTAACTAATGAATTAACTAATGTTAACTAATGGAGCCTTAATGTCAAATGTGACCGAACAAATAAATAATCAAAACAATTTCTAGGGCATGTTGTAGTCCAGATTAAAATGTAAAAAAAGTTTGAAAATAAATAGCCTATAAGTCTAAATATTTAAGTATTTGGCGCTGTGATGAACACCAATATATTCCTTGAGGTTTACTTATAATGTTGCTAAAGTTATTTTGCACAAAAAAACAAATATGTGGAAAAATTATTATTTTCAACCCTCATTCTGACCCTCTCTCTAAAACGACCTGTTTTAAGGGGTGGGTCCTTTAAGGCTCGTCAGTAATCAGCCGCTGTTGTGATTGGCTAACGTCACTGCATAGGAAACAGTATCAACGCCCCCTCACTATTGTGAGTGTTTTGACAACATGATCAAAGTAAACGGTCATTTCCAGACAAAGCATTATGAAATCATTTACTTGTGTTTGTGATGCGGCTGCAGTCAGATCTAGTACCGCTTCTTTGTGACTCTCCATGACTTTGGCTGCGTTTACACTTGGCATTAACATGCGTTCTGTATCCGGATGTTGTCCACATACACATTAAAAAGTCAAGTGTAAACACGCTTCTGATCGGAATGTTATCCAGTCAGCGTGTCCTGGTCCAGAGGTAGTCGAGGACGCATTGTGATCGGATCTCAGTGTAATGTAAACGCAATCCAGCCATCGTGTCAGCATTAGCAGGTCTAAGCCCCGCCCCCTCTCTCCCGAACTGTCAGAAGAGAGATGGAGAACGCCAGGCAGTGGAGCGCTAGTGAGACTCGTACACTTATCTTTGATTTGTAAAATGTCCCGCGACTGAAAATGGTTTTCAAAAGAAAACCCACTACTTCAGGCCGACTTTGCTCCGGGGCCGTCCTCTGCAGACTTATTTAGATATTGCGTGGGAACAACAGATCCGATCGGTTATCCAGATAGAGAAGTCAGCTGATGTTGCCAAGTGTAAACACGCCTGATTAACTGATGATCAGATCTGCTTGATCAGATCACGGTGATCGCATGTTAATGCCAAGTGTAAACACAGCCACTGTGCCTCATTTACAAAACAAAATCCTCAGACACGATCCGGGATGCCATTAAAAATAAACTATCCACTTGTTTGTTAAGCTGGGATCCTTCTGATAACTGTACAAAGATGCGAACGAGCTGTTTAAACCAGACGCATCAAAGCAAACGTTCTTTCACTGCATTTGTCCTGACGGCAGACTCGAGCGGTGGACTGTGTCAGAAAGTAAACGCTCATCTGTGTACTGTATCCAGTGTAGACAAGATAGCGGCAGTGATTGTAATTTCTGTTTGCTTTTGACGCGACACGACACTCGCATTCAGAGTGATCAAGTGTCGGCTGTTAAGAGAGTGAACACCAGTGGGCGGAGCCTATGGTGAGATGATGACTATTCGTCAATGTCTTGCTCTGGAGGCGTGTTTATGCAAATGACTGGGGCTAGGTGACGTCATCTTGCCCCTCGGATCCAAAACGGGCCGTGTTTGGAGCTTGATTAAATAAATGCTTTGTTTATAATGAGGAGGAGGTTTTAAGCTATGAAACTTGCAGGATGTTTTAATGGTATAAAGACCTCTTATATGCCAAAATATCAAGGCAAACTTGATTTCTCATGTCATGACCCCTTTAAACTCCTCATCAGTTTTCACTATTTAATTGTTTTCACCAGTTGTGACGTGATAAATCATGATAAATGTCACGTGTTCTCGTGCTGTTAGTCGTCGTCCCACGCGTCTCCTCTTACTCATGTTTTTAGCCTCTGGTGCTTCAGCGTGTCTCATTAGCCGCGGCTCCACAGGAGCGAAAAACTGCTGATAATCCTGACAGATACAGGCTGTGTGTGTTTATTTCCAGCCAGCAGCAGCGCTGCTTCACGCTGAGAGCTCACACTAACGACACGCGCTGGGAGTCTGACAGAAACAAGACCCATCAACACACACACACACACAGAGAACCAGCTGTGTGTGTGTGTGTGAGAGAGAGAGAGAGAGAGAGAGAGAGAGAGAGAGAGAG